>NC_045973.1:48640746-48799702 GCF_010909765.2 Amblyraja radiata
ACTCGGGCGGGAGAAGTCGCCGTTGCGGGAGCCCGGAAAAGCGGTCTCCCTCCAGGGACCCGCGGGCTCCCGGTGCCGCCCGCCAAACCCGCAGTTGCAGCCACCGAATCTCCGGGGGTCGGGTCGCAGCAGCGTCCACCACAGCTCCACCCGCTCTGGACTCGGCCAGCTCCGCGACGGTGAGGTGAGTAGTCGGCACCACAGCACCCGGTCTTCCTGTTGGAGGCCGCTCCTCGTTGCAGCCCCAACGACAACGGAGACCCGACAAAGAAAAGGTCGGGTCTCCCGTGCAGGGAGAGATTTAAAAGTTACCCCCTCCCCCCCACACCACCCCCACCCCCCCACACACATACCCCAACAAAAAATAACAAAAACTACATAGAAACATAGACATAAAATAATAAAAACGCAGACGGACTGTAGAGGCCGCTGCTGACGAGAGTCGCGCCGCCTACCGGATGATGTGTCAATCTGCCATCATGTGTCAATCTGGTCAATATAATTTGGCTATGGTGTGTCAACATACATATTTGGCTATCAGCAAACTTACCTACCAGGTAAGCTCAATACAGTGGCACACACCAGATCATGAAAATTAAATGACAGCACCGAATGGCTGTTGGACCACAAAAAAGTTGCTGATATTACCAAAAGAGGGACACCAGATATCGATCCATTTGCATCTAGACCCAATCACCAGTTACCAACATATGTCGCTTGGGAACCACACTTGGGGCAGCAGCAATGGACGTTACTCACTGAATGGGGAATAATTGTTTACAATGTTTTTCCCTCCTGCCTCATCAGTCGGATCCTAAGCAAAATACTTATGGACTCAGCATCAGGTGTCTTGGAAGTAGCTGATTGGCCTACACAGCCATGGATCCCTGTGGTCTTTGACATAGTCTCTGAACCATAGTCCACCATGCTAGATCCGGGCTGGCGGACAGGACCATGAGCTTGATCACGGCAGCCTATCAAGAATCAACAAGGACTGGTGTAGCGTATAATACAGCTACAATCACCAATGTCCTGGGAATTCCTGTCCAGCCTTCATGTAGACGAAGGACTGAGCTGCAGCACTACAATTACGCAGGAGTGATCTGTCAGCTTGCTGGTGGCAGGCGCCATGACAACTCTCCATGGGATCTCACCCTCTAGTTGCCAAACTTATGAGGATTATTTACAACACTAACCCTCCTAGAGTGAGGTACTCCCAGATCTGGGACGTCAGTGTTGTTCTAACATTGCTAGGGGCACCAGCAATGTCCCTGTCCCTGGGGGAAATGTGACATTAAAAAACAGTATGCTGATAGTACTGGTCTCAGCACTAGGGGTCCAGTTTCTACATAAACTGAGACTGGGATAAATGATGGCATCTCCAGAAAAGATAACTTCGCATATTAGAGCTTGTTAAACAAGATAGACCAGGAACATCAGGACAAAATTTGGAATTCCAGGTATACCCATCTGACACCCGACTGTGTGTAATGACACACCTTCTCCTATACCTTAAGACTACTAAAACTTAAGAGGAAGTAAATTGGCACTATGGGCAGCCATAAACAGCCTAATGGCTGGGTATCAGCACAAATCATCGCTAGATGGCTCAGACAGGTTTGGGAGCTGCTGGGGTGGATACTGACATCTTAAATCTCTATCCACAAGGGCAACAGCAACACCAGCAGCTAGAGACAAGGAAGTGCCTATGGACCATATCCTGGCAACAGCAGGATGGTCCAGAGAAAGACCTTCCAATTCTTTATAATAAGCCAATTACCAAACCTGCGGTGTTGCAGAATCAAGTTTGAATTCTGTAATATATTTAGCCCTAGGAAGGATTATTTTGTTAAAATAAATTGTTATTGTCTGAATTGGATACATGTCTGAATACAATAACATACTTCATCCCTTGAATGACTTTGGCAGTGAGTGAAGCATGGACTGTTCCACGGCTTGAAATCACAGATCTTTAAAATCTTCACGTAGTCACTCACGTGACTCCAAAGTAAAATAGTAAGATTAAACGAGAACTTACCAGTTTGAGGTTTGATCTTTATTTTATGAGGAGTTACGATGAGGGATTACGTGCCCTCCGCTCCCGCCCTCTATTATAAAGGTCAACTGGTATATTAGTTCTTCTTATCTTACTATGTTTATTTCAATTACTATTACTGTGATTCCACACCGCTGCTTTGAAGAATGTCGCGCACGCGTGCTGGCGGGGTCTTCACGTAATCCCTCATCGTAACTCCTCATAAAATACAGATCAAACTTCAAACTGGTAAGTTCTCGTTTAATCTTACTATTATTTAACTAAACTCCATTAATTCACAAAAAGTACCAACCATTTACATAGCAACTGTTTTGAAAGAATAGGGGTGCTCTTTTATGAGCGTGTAAAATCATGAGGAGAATTGGTAGAGTGAATGCACCGAGTTGTTTTACCCAAGTAGAGGAATCAAGAACTAGAGGACATTGGTTTAAGGTGAGAGGGGAAAGATTTAATTGGAACATGAGGAGGAACTTTTTCACTCAAAGGATGGTGGGTATATGAAACGAGATGCCAGAGGAGGTGGTTAAATATTCTTGGACAGTACATGGATAGGAAAGATTTAGAAGGATATGGGCCAAACGCAGGCAAATGGGACTAGCTTAGATAGGGCATCTTGGTTGGCATGGATGAGTTTGGCTGAAGGGCCATGCTGGATGACTCTATGACTCTTATAGCACTTCCAGCTTCATGCCTCACCTGGCACAGGGTTATTCAGGTTTTCTTGGACAGTGTTAAGTGCCTGTGCCACTTTCATGACCTAATTCACAACCTCTGCTGAGTTTGCCCTTGACTCATACTCGCAGCATGGTCGTCACAAGGTCGTAGGAGGTGGTAGGTAGGTTGTGATGCTAGTCGTAGGTACTCGTGGCATCAAGTAGGTCGGGGGGGTTTCTAGCCTGATGAAAAATGTCCACGAATAAAAAAGGTTGTGAATTAGGTCGTGAAAGTGGGACAGGCCCTTTAGTGGTGCAGAATTGACACAGATCAGTGCTCCGCTCCTGTCAAATTATGGAACCTCGTTGTTCCAAACACACCAGCAATCAGCAAGTTCAAGACCTTCATGTTCACCTGTGCATAATGATAGATTGAAAAACCTGTTGGCACTAACATGGGGAAACATCGTTGCACTAACATGGGTAATCACTTTGAACGGTACTGCCAGAATACCTGTGAAATTGCTGGTTCATTGCCATTGCAGATGATGGCCATAAGGTGGGTGGTCACTTTGGAGAGGCTGAAAATGGGCAGATCAACCATCATCTTCAGCTTGGCCCCGTATTTCTACCAGAATACATTACAGGAAGCTATTCAGCTGCCACACCTTTTCTACAATTTCTTTCGTCTCAAGCCCACATACTTTAAGCGTAATTTACACTTTGATAAATTGGGAGATAAAATGGCAGGCCGTGGATTGAACATGGCCAATTATTTGTTAAAGTCTCTGTTTCTGGACATGTAACCATAATGATGCTCACCTTCATAAATGTTTATGATATTGGGGTGGTTAAGAGATGACATAATCTCCATTTCCCGCTGAATGTGGATCCGATCCAGTTCCTTTTCAACCTTCTCCTTGCGGACAGATTTAATGGCCACCTGTGAATGAGAATTTGAGGTGAACTTAAGGGGGAATGAGAGAGGAACAAGAGGAGGCCATTCAGCCCGATCTGCCATTCACTCAGTTCAGAGCTGACCTTATCCCACGATAGATACAAAAAGTTGGAGTGACTCAGCGGGCCAGGTAGCCAGTCTGAAGGGTCTCGACCAGAAACATCACCCATTCCTTCTCTCCAGAGATGCTGCCAGTCCCTCTGCATTACTCCAGCTTTTTGTGTCTATCTTCGGTTTGAAACCAACATCTGCAGTTCCTGCCTACCCTTAGCCCACGATTCGCTAAATATCCAGAACGCTACCAATAAACCCAGTAGGAACCCAGACCAGTCAATGATAGACACCACACCTTAAAATCACCACACGGAAATTAAAGTCACATCAATAATATGAACTTTCATTTTAGACCATCAACAAAGTTAGCACACAAAAAAGGAGAAACTTGGTTTAGAATTACTTACACTGTGCCTACCTGTTAGAGGTCATTCAGTGGTCACATTGATTTAGTAGATCTGAGTTAAGATCCTAGAATCGCCATTTAAAGTGCATTGTTCCACAGTACACAAATGGTGTGTTAATATATCTGAGGCCCAGGTAGACTAGGTAAAAACACTTACATATCCCTTTGGGACTCTGTCTTTGGTGGCATATGAGCTGAATTATTAAACATATCCTCTGCTTTGGTTTGTGTAGTGAAATAAAACAATTTTTAAAATGTACTCAAAGGGAATGCCCTGGGCGGCACAGTGGTAGAATTGCTGCCTTACAGCACCAGCGACCCAGATTCCATCCTGACTACGAGTGCTCTGTAGGGAGTTTGTAAGTACTCCCTGACAGCGTACTCCAGGTGCTCCAGTTTCCTCCCACATTCCAAAGACATACAGGTTTGTAGGTTAATTGGCTTCAGTAACATTGTAAATTGCCCCTAGTGTGTGTAGGGTAGTGCTAGTGTTCAGTGTGATCGCTGGTCGGTGCGGAATCAGTGGGCTAGAAAGGCCTGTTTTCACGCTGTATCTCTAAAGTCTAAAGAAATCCTACTCATTTTTTTAAACTGCCAATCCAAATATGCACAGAGAAGAAATCAATATCATTGATGTGTGCGTCCTATTTATATCCAACACGTGTTTCTGTTTTGTTCTCTGTCATTACCTTTGTTAAGCAGCAGTCGGCAGTGGATGCTGTTCATTTAAAAATGTCACCTTGTCCTTATCTACATGAAGACCACATTCAAATCTGGTGTCATCATCTAGAATTGCTCTAAGGCACAGTGGAGCAGTGGTAGAGTGGCTGCCTTACAGCGCCAGGGACCTGGGTTCGTCTGCGCAGAGTTTGTACGTTGTCCCTGTGACCACATGGGTTTTCTCCTGATGCTCCCTTTTTCTCCCACACTCCAAAGACGTACAGGTTTGTAGATTAATTGGCTTCTGTAAATTGTCCCTAGTGTGTTGGATAGTGCTGGTGTACGGGGTGGCATTGGTTAGCGCGGACTAATGGCATGTTTCCATGCTGTATCTCTAAAGTCTAATGTCACTCTAGCCAATCAGGCTTCAATGAAGGAGACCTAGACAATCATCGTTATCAGACATAACTCAAGTCCTAAAGTCAGATAACATTTTTTTCAGTCAGACTGCACATACGTTTTGATAACAGTTTTATCAGCGACTTCATGCTGTTAGACCGTTCCAGTTTATTTTTATAGTTATCTACTGTGTAACGAGAAAAGTACGTTGCTTCAGAATTCCAGAAACACGTACAGATTATTTCAAGAATACCTCAGTCTAGGAATGTTTGCAAATTCCATTCCCCAATTTCAGTTCATATTTAGAGACTGATTGCGGTTGTGAACAATGTGTGTTCAACACTAAGACTTAAGAAAACTAACATAAATCCTCACTAACTGATGAAAACCAGTGAAAGCTGACAGTAAATATTAGACTTGCTGTTGACTTAATGAAGGTTTCTATAATTATTCCGCTTGGCAATCACTTGAGGAATGTCTCTAGAATTACAATTGCTAGAGTCCCCCTCAGCCAACCTTCAGCAATATGTTGTTCTAAAGGCTCTCAGGATGTGCCGCAGAGGTGGCAGAAGTCTCCCGGGATGCACTACGGAGCTGAACGACCCAGCGGGTCGTGACATCGAGAGCAAAGAGGGACCCAGAGAAGGGCTACGGAGAGCGAAGAGGGGCCCGGCGGTCCACGCTGCTGAAAGCAAAGAGGGGTCGCCGAGAGTGAAGAGGGACCAACTAGTGTCTGCGGCCACGTGCGGAGGCAGGCCTGGTTCGTCGCTGCGAGAAGATAAGACTGTTGAAACATTGTTGGCGCCAGAAATGTGGCGACTCTTTGCGTTCTGCCTCGGTGAAGTCGGTTGTAGGGTTTTACCGGAATGTATGCAAAAACGAAGAATTTCACTGTACCCAGGTGCACGTGGCAATAAAGTATCCTTAAATTAAAATCAGTTTTGCCGTCCCACTCAGATTCCTCTGTAAAATCCAAAGGCAACTCTTCAAAGTACATTTTCTCCACCAACTTCGGTTAGAGCAAATAGATCTTGGCAATGAATAACCGAGCGATGGGAAATAGGGGCTCAACTTCTCGTTTTTAACCTTAATTACTCAGCTCACTTCCTCATGATCTTATAAATCACCTGGAGCACAGATAAGGTGACTAGTCACAGCCACGGTGGAGGAGTCAAAAAACACAAGGCATGCATGGGTTTAAGCTGAGTGGGGAAAGATTAAAAAGGGACCTGAGCGGCAACTTTTTTACAGGGAAGATAGCGTGTTTCTGAAAAAAAGCTGCTAAATGAAGTGGTAGAGGTAGGTACAATTATGGCATTTAACAGACACTTGGACAGGTGCATTGATCAGAAAGGTTTGAAAAGATATTTCCCAGGCACAGCAAGTGGACGCTCGTTTAAACAACTTAGACAGCATGGACAAATTGGGCCTTTTCCCTTGTTGTATAGCTCTATAACTTGGCTTTTCTAACGTCACCTTGCACCTCCTAATTCCATCCACCTATCCTATGAGCGTTTGACAGCACTGGGCCTGCACTCGCTCGAGTTTAGAAGAATGAAGTGGGGACCTCATTGAAACGTTCAGAATAGTGAAAGGCTTGGAAAGAGTGGAGGTGGAGAGAATGTTTCCACTAGTGGGAGAGTCTAGCACTAGAAGTCATAGCCTCAGAAAAAGGACGTTCTTTTAGGAAGGAAATGAGGAGAAATTTCTATAGTCAGAGGGTGGTGAATCTGTGGAATTCTTTGCCACAGAAGGCTGTGGAGGCCAAGTCAGTGGATATTTTTAAGGCAGAGATAGATAGATTCTTGATTAGTACAGGTATCAGAGGTTATGGGGGGAAGGTAGGAGAATGGGATTAGGAGGGAGAGATGCATCAGCCATGATTGAATTACAGTAGCCTTGATGGGCCAAATGGCCTAATTCTGCTTGTTTCATTCAGGCCATTTCCTTATCTCACTTCATCTTTCCTTTCATCCTTTGTCTTTTCTTATTTTTTTCATTTCAGTGTTCTTACTCCTTGTACATAACCTCTGGCAAATAAAGTACATGATTGAAATACCAACTCAAAAAATAACATTGGTAATATTAAAGGAATGACATTTCTTATATAATTGTAGTGTGTTTAATCACTTACATGTGTTTTGGGTGATTTTACTGTTTACAATATTCGTATTAGTAATAGTTTTAAATGTTGCTGACTTCAGGGTCAGCTTTGGCTAATTTCCCAGCCTGCCTTTGTTCTTCAGAAGAGATCGTTGTGCAGGACGTGTCCTGGCACACTCCAGCGCATCCGTTATATTGTGCACGGCTCTGTCACACTTAGGATGTTGCCTGTCAGCCTCACCTGATCTCCTGGTTGCCTCACCTGACCACCTTTCTGTCCTAGGCCTCCTCCATTGTCAGAGTGAGGCTAAACTCTTCATCCCTCCCCCATCTAAGTCGTATCAGCTTCTCATTCTCACCTAGCAAACAGCTAACATTTGCCTGTTTCCTTTATCATCATTACTTTTTTGGCATATCTTTCATTCATTTGTTCAATATCTCTCTACATCACCATCTATATCTCTCATTTCCCTTTCCCCTGACTCCAGCCTGAAGAATGGTCTCCGCACGAAACGTCACACAGTCCTTCTATCAAGAGATGCTGCCTGTCCCGCTGAGTGATTCCGGCATTTTGTCCTGCCTCAAGATGATGTTCAAAAGGGATAAAAAGATAATCCAGGAAATTATATGCCAGCAAGCCTCCCATCAGCAATAGGAAAAATATTGGAGGCACTCTCAGTGATAGGATTTACTTGCAATTGGCATAGAATGAGCTAATTCACAACAGTGGCCTTAGATCATAAAATCATCGGTAATAGGAACAGAATTAGCCCCATGTGATAGACCCATCAAGTCTACTCCGCCATTCAATCATGGTTGATCCATCTCTTCCTCCAAACCCCATTCTCCTACCTTCTCCCTCTAACCCCTGACACCCCTACTAATCACAAATCCATCCATCTCTGCCTTCAATATATCCATTGACTTGGCCTCGACAGCCTTCTATGGCAAAGAATTCTACAGATTCACCACCCTCTGACTAAATAAATTCCTCCTCATCTCCTTCCTGTTGGTGGCAGCACGACTTACTGTTGCAGCGGCCCCTACAGCCTGTCTGTCTATTTTTTATTTTTTGTCTAGTTAAATGTAGTTGTTTGTGTTTTTTAATAGTGTTTTAAACTGTGTATATGTGGGGGGCGGGGGGAGGGAAGGGGGAAACTTTTTAAAATCTCTTCCCTGTACGGGAGACCCAGCCTTTTCCTTGTCGGGTCTCCGATGTCGTTGGGGCCTAGCACCGTGGAGCGGCCTCCAGCCTGGACGACCTGGGGGTTCCAGTCACGGAGCCTGCGGAGCTGCGGACTTACCATCGTGGGGCTGGCCGGCATCGGAGCGTGGGGAGCGGTGGTGACTCGCTGCTGCGGGCCGACCACGTAGCTCGGAGGCTCCAGCTGCAGCCGCAGGTCCGGTGGACTGGGACATCGGGAGCTCGCGGGTCCGGGTGGAGAGACCGCTTTCCGGAGCTCCCGCAACGCGACTTCTCTAGCCCGTGTCGCGGGGTTGGAACGACCCGGAGTGGGGCCGTACATCGCCCGGCGCGGCTTCATGGCCGTGGGACATTCCAGCGCCTGCCGGGGGCTCCAACTTTGTGACATTCAGACCGGGAGCGGGGCCGTACATCGCCCAGCGCGGCCTAAAATGGCCGTGGGACTCACCATCGCCCGCCTGGGGCTTCGACATCGGAAGAGAAATGGAGAACAGGGGAGAGAAAATACTTTGCCTTCCATCACAGTGGGTTCACTGTGATGGATGTTTTTGTAAATTGAATTGTGTGTATGTCTGTAGGAAATTGTCTTTGTTTGTATGGCTGTGGAAACGGAATTTCGTTTGAGCCTCACTGAGGTTCAAATGACATGTAATAAATATTGATTGGTTATTGATTGATTGAAAGAACATCCTTTAATTCTGAGGCTATGACCTCTACAAGAGAAGATACAAGATAGATTTATTCATCACATGTGCCAGATGGCACAGTGAAATGAAATTCCCATACAGCCATACAATAAAAAAAAAAGGGACACAACACACTATAGGGTTTGACATAAAACATCCCCACACAGCAGAATCAGGTCTAGTCCTAGACTCTCCCACCAGTGGAAACATCATAGCCTAGTGCAGGTCAGGCCATGCCTCACATACTTCATTCATTGGTCTGAGGAGGTGATGAAGGTGATCAATGAGGGTAGGGCAGTAGATGTTGTCTACCTGGATTTTAGCAATGCATTTGACAAGGACCTCATGCTAGACTGATCCAGAAGATTAAGATGCACAAGATCTATGGTGACTTGTTAGATTGGATTTACAACTGGCTGACCCATAGAGGACAGGGGGTGGGGGTGGAAGTTGCAAGCATCATGGAACAAAGACATACCTGGTTCACAGCTCCATTTGCTTTTTTTTAAACATATGCTCTGTTCTGGCTGCAAAGTCATGCCTATTCTTTTTTTGGCCTTAGATTAGCCCAGAGACAGTCTGCATGACAGCATTGTGTTCCAGGGAATCTGTAGCTTAATTTAATTTGGCAGCACTTGACTGCACAGAACGTGTGAAGCATTAAAAGCTACACGTGCCTAATCCAATGGAAACCTTCTGTTTGACATCGTGTTTAGATAATTTAATCAGTTTCTTTATCACAAGTTCCACATCACTCACAAACTCCTCCATAGTATACACAAGAAACTGCTTAACAATTTCAGTAGTTTCTCACTTCATTGCCACAGTGCGTTCTTGTGCTAACTACTAACACAAGCCATGTGTTTTAAAGCGATGTAAGATTAATGTCAAGAGACAGATTGAGAGCGAATCCTGACTATTACTATATCTTCTCATTCTCAAATACTGACAAGAGCATACAGTCAGCATAGCGGCACGGCTGGTAGAGCTGCTGCCTCACCGTGCTGGGGACCCGGGTTCAATCCTGACCTCAGCCACTGCCTGTGTGGAGTTTGCACTTCTTCCTGTGGGTTTCCTCTGGTGCTCCAGTTTCCTCCCACATCCCAAATATGTGCGGGTTTGTAAATGTCCCTTTGTGTGTAGGGAGTGGATGGGAATGTTGGAATAACATGGAACTAGTGTGAACGGGTGATCGGTAGTCGGCGTGGACTCAGTGGGCCAAAGGCTCTATTTCCATGCTGTAACTCTAAACCAAAACTAAAAATGGTCGGTACATCACTAATGGTCTTAGATTGCCAATGGCTAATAGTACGTACATCACTATAGATAGAGCTCTAGGGGCTAGTGGAGTCAAGGGATATGGGGAGAAGGCAGGCACGGGTTATTGATAGGGGACGATCAGCCATGAATGGCGGTGCTTACTCGAAAGGCTGAATGGCCTCCTCCTGCACCTATTTTCTATGTTTCTAATGGGCAATGAGAAATAAATACAATAACCAGAACTGCATGTTAGAATGCCTTATAAACTGTGTGTAGGAAGGAACTGCAGCTCTGGTTTACACCCAAAGAGAAACACAAAATACTGAAGTAACTCAGCAGGTCAGGCAGCATCTCTGGAGTGAAGGAATTTGTAATGTTTCAGGTCAAGTGTCTGAAGAAGGGTCTCGACCCAAAATGTCACCTATTCCTTTTCTTCAGTGAGGCTGTCTGACCCGCTGAGTTACTCCAGCATGTTGTGCCTGCTTTAGGCAACAGGTTCAGCATTATTTCAATTGTTGCCTCATCGCCCAGTAATGCAAAAGATGTATCACTGCATTTGCACTGAACTAAACAGCTAAACATATTCTGTTGTGCTACTGCAAGTAAGAATTTACAAGATACAAGAGACATTTATTTGTCACATGTACCAATTGGTACAGTTAAATGTGTGGTCACCATCCAGCCATAAGAATAATAAAGAGCACAGAACACGATAGTATTTAACACAGACATCCCCACACAGCGGGATCAAAGTTTCCCACTGTGAGGGAAGGCTCCAAAAACTTGAATTGTTCCATCTGGGACATGTGGCAATAAAACACTCCTGACTCTCTCTCTCTCTGAAAATTAGGTAACACAGCCCATTAAGATAATCAAGATTAGAAATGGAAAATTTTAAATATGAAAATCTGTAAGAAGCAGATGTTGTACATAGATACTTAGATACATAGACAATAGGTGCAAGAGTAGGCCATTTGACCCTTCAAGCCACCACTGCCATTTAAAGTGATCATGGCTGATTATCCACAATCAGTACCCCATTCCTGTCTTCTCCCTTTATATCCCTTGATTCCGCTAGTCCTAAGAGTTCTATCTAATGCCCCTGTCCCACTTAGGAAACCTGAATGGAAACATCTGGAGACTTTGCGCCCCAACCAAGGTTTCCAAGCGGTTCCCGGAGGTTTTTGTCAGTTTCCCTACCTGCTGCCACTACTTGCAACCTCCGGCAACCACCTGAAACCTCCGGGAACCGCACGGAAACCTTGGGTGGGACGCAAAGTCTCCAGAGGTTTCCGTTCAGGTTTCCTAAGTGGGACAGGGGCAGAAAACGCTAGTGGGATTTGTGTACAGGCCACCTAACAGTAGTAGTGGAGTTGGGGATGGCATCAAACAGGAAATTAGAAATGCGTGCAACAAAGGTAAAACAGCTATAATGGGTGACTTCAATCTACATATAGATTGGTTGAATCAAATTGGCAGGGGTGCTGAGGAAGAGGATTTCTTGGAATGTATGCGGGATAGTTTTCTAAACCAACATGTAGAGGAACCAACGAGAGAGCAGGCTATTCTAGACTGGGTATTGAGTAATGAGGAATGGTTAGTTAGCAGACTTGTTGTGCGTGGCCCATTGGGCAACTGTGACCATAATATGGTTGAGCTCTTCACTAGGATGGAGAGTGACATTGTTAATTCAGAAACAAGGGTCCTGAAATTAAAGAAAGGTAACTTTGAGGGTATGAGATGTGAATTGGCCAAGATAGACTGGCAATTGATTCTTAAAGGGTTGACGGTGGATATGCAATGGAAGGCATTTAAAGACTGCATGGATGAATTACAACAATTGTTCATCCCAGTTTGGCAAAATAATAAATCAGGGAAGGTAGTGCATCTGTGGATAACAAGGGAAATCAGGGATAGTATCAAAACAAAAGATGAAGTATACAAATTAGCCAGAAAAAGCAGCCCACCAGAGGACTGGGAGAAATTCAGAGTCCAGCAGAGGAGGACAAAGGGCTTAATTAGGAAAGGGAAAATAGATTATGAAAGAAAACTGGCAGGGAACATAAAAACCGACTGCAAAAGTTTTTATAGATATGTGAAGAGAAAATGATTAGTTAAAACAAATGTAGGTCCATTGCAGTCAGAAACAGGTGAATTGATCATGGGGAACAAAGACATGGCAGACCAATTGAATAACTACTTTGGTTCTGTCTTCACTAAGGAAGACATAAATAATCTACCGGTAATAGCAGGGGACCGGAGGTTAGCCGGGAAGTGGTGTTAGGTAAATTGAATGGATTAAAGGCCGATAAATCCCCAGGGCCAGATAGGCTGCATCCCAGAGTACTTAAGGAAGTAGCCCCAGAAATAGTGGATGCATTAGTGATAATTTTTCAAAACTCTTTAGATTCTGGAGTAGTTCCTGAGGATTGGAGGGTAGCTAATGTAACCCCACTTTTTAAAAAGGGAGGGAGAGAGAAAACAGGGAATTGCAGACCAGTTAGTCTAACATCGGTAATGGGTAAACTGCTAGTCAGTTATTAAAGATGGGATAGCAGCACATTTGGAAAGTGGTGAAATCATTGGACAAAGTCAGCATGGATTTATGAAAGGTAAATGATGTCTGACGAATTTTTCGAGGATGTAACTAGTAGAGTGGATAAGGGAGAACCAGTGAATGTGTTATATCTGGACTTTCAGAAGGCTTTCGACAAGGTCCCACATAAGAGATTAGTATACAAACTTAAAGCATACTGTATTGGGGGTTCAGTATTGATGTGGATAGAGAACTGGCTGGCAGACAGGAAGCAAAGAGTAGGAGTAAACGGGTCCTTTTCACAATGGCAGGCAGTGACTAGTGGGGTACCGCAAGGCTCAGCGCTGGGACCCCAGCTATTTACAATATATATTAATTATTTAGACGAGGGAATTGAATGCAACATCTCCAGGTTTGCGGATGACACGAAGCTGCGGGGGCAGTGTTAGCTGTGAGGAGGATACTAGGAGGCTACAAGGTGACTTGGATAGGCTGGGTGAGTGGGCAAATGCATGGCAGATACAGTATAATGTGGATAAATGTGAGGTTATGCATTTTGGTGGCAAAAACAGGAAAGTAGTCTATTATCTGAATGGTGGCCAATTAGGAAAAGGGGAGATGCAACGAGACCTGGGTGCAGCAGGCAGTGAAGAAAGCGAATGGTATGTTAGCATTCATAGCAAAAGGATTTGAGTATAGGAGCAGGGAGGTTCTAGTGCAGATGTACAGGGTCTTGGTGAGACCACACCTGGAGTATTGCGTGCAGTTTTGGTCTCCTAATCTGAGGAAAGATATTCTTGCCATAGAGGGAGTACAGAGAAGGTTCATCAGACTGATTCCTGGGATGTCAGGACTTTCATATGAAAAAAGACTGGATGGACTCGGCTTTTACTCGCTAGAATTGAGAAGATTGAGGGGGGATCTTATAGAAACTTACAAAATTCTTAAGGGGTTGGACAGGCTAGATGCAGGAAGATTGTTCCCGGTGTTGGGGAAGTCCAGAACAAGGGGTCACAGTTTAAGGATAAGGGGGAAATCTTTTATGACCGAGATGAGAAAAACATTTTTCACACAGAGAGTGGTAAATCTCTGGAATTCTCTGCCACTGAAGGTAGTTGAGGCCAGTTCATTGGCTATATTTAAGAGGAAGTTAGATGTGGCCCTTGTGGCAAAAGGGATTAGGGGGTATGGAGAGGGCAGGTACAGGATACTGAGTTGGATGATCAGCCATGATCATATTGAATGGCAGTGCAGGCTCGAAGGGCCGAATGGCCTACTCCTGCACCTATTTTCTATGTTTCTATAACTCTCTTTTGAATGCATCCAGTGAATCGGCCCCCACTGCCTTCTGATGCAGAGAATTCCACAAATTCACAACTCTCTATGTGAAACAGCTTTTCCTCATCTCAGTTCTAAATGGCCCACCCCTTATTCTTAAACTATGGCTCCTGGTTCTGGACTACCCCAACATCAGGAATATGTTTCCTGCATCTAGCATGTCCAATCCCTTAATAATTGTATATGTTTCTATAAGATCCTTCTAAATTTAAGTGTAAATCTGAAATAAAAGCAGAAAATACTGGAAACACCCAGACCAGGCAGCATCTGTGGGAAAAGAAGCAGAGATAACATTTCAGGGGGAAAATGCTTCATCGGAGTTTAATCAGGTACAAGATTTAAGATCAGGGTGCTCTGATGGTGAGCTTTTGGTTCCTGTATAATAATACTTGCTGTGTTCTATCACATACTTTTATCTTTGACAGATGGATCTTATCACCTCCTCTGTGTTGTGAGACACTTCATCATACTGATATTAGTACCAAGATAAGCTGTGACTATTGATGCAGCTTTACTCCTGTCAGCTAGACACAGTTTGCTGTGCACCCACTTTACAGGTACAATGCATAATTTTCAAATTTAATCATTTGGCATACATACCTGTCCACTTGGTTCCTCCATTGGATTCAGTGCAAATTTTCTCATTATTCTGTCTAATTACGTGTGGACTCCAATATTTACCTGGGCTGGGTGGGTGAAACTTAAGGCCGACAATGCTTAAAGGGCGAGTTTCTCCTAACGGGAGTGTACTTTCTGCATTGCTTCCCACCCAGAGGTTGGTCAGGTTGACGATGGGGATTTGTGGACGGAGCCGTTTCAGGAAATCATGGAGGTAGTTTGGTGGAAAGTGACAGGAGTTTTGGAAATTGGAGAGTTACAAAAATTTAATTTATAGGTAAAATATAGACACAAGGAACTGCAGATGCTGGTTTACACAAAAAAAAGACATGAAGTGCTGGAGTAACTTAGTGGATTAAGCAGCATCTCTGAAGAACATGGATAGGCGACATGTTGGGTTGGGACCCTTCTTCAGACTAATTGTGGTAGTGGGGGGGGGGGGGGGGGGAAATCAGCCTGAAGAAGAGTCTCAACCTGAAACGTCACCTATCCATGTTCTCAAGAGATGCTACCTGGCCCGTTGAGTAACTCCAGCATTTTGTATCTTTTTTGTAGTTTACAGGTAACTCTCTTTCACTGGCAATGCTGGTACCTTTGGACTGCAGCAGTTCAATGAAGGAAGCACACCACATGTTTCTCCAAGGGCAATTAGGGACGGACAATAATTGTAATAGATGGTGATGTCCAGCACCCAATAAATAGATAAATTCACTGTTACTGTGTAGGGATATTGGAGAGAGGGTTGGTTGATGATCACAGGCATGGGATCCTATGGGACCATGGTGGATTGAGGCAGGTTTGCCAGTAAGCTTGTGGATGGTGGAGGTAAACTGCTGAACCACAAGCTATCTTTTGGACCCTGCCCTTCCTCCATCCTTTCACCCGCGAAGCTTTCTGAAACTCAAAAACTAAGGCAACATGGATGAAAACAGAAACACAAAAATACGATAACATACCTTACTTAAAAGATTTCAACAATTGATTTGATAGTTTTTCCCCAGTGAAAAAATATCAGGTACTAGAGGACATGACTTTAAGGTGAGAAGGGAAAAGTTTAAAGAGATATAACGCAGAAACAGGCCCTTTGGCTCACCGGGTCCGCGCTGACCAGCGAATAATCCGTACACTAGCACTATCCTGCACAACCAGGGACAAATTACAATTTTTACCGGCCAATTAACCTACAAACCTGTACGTCTTTGGAATGTGTGAGGAAACCGGAGCACCCGGAGAAAACCCACGGGGAGAATGTATAAACTCCATACAGATAGCGCCTATAGTCAGGATTGAACCTGGGTCTCTGGAGCTGTAAGGCAGCAACTCTACCACTGTGGTGCCCAAAATTTGAATTATTATTCGAAGTTCTATATCCGCCAACAAGATTACCTTTAGATTATGGACGAAGTAAGAAACTCTCAGTAAAATTTGAGCCAATAACTTTTGGTTTCCAACTCATCCAAGAATGGAAGGTACACAAAAATGCTGGAGAAACTCAGCGGGTGCAGCAGCATCTATGGAGCGAAGGAAATAGGTAACGTTTCGGGCCGAAACCCTTCTTCAGACTGATGGGGGGTGGCGGGGAGAAGAAATGAAAAAGGAGGAGGAGGAGCTCGAGGGCTGAGGGATGGGAGGAGACAGCTCGAGGGCTGAGGGATGGGAGGAGACAGCAAGGACCAACAAAATTGAGAGAATTCAATGTTCATGCCCGCAGTATGCAGACTCCCCAAGCGGAATATGAGGTGCTGTAATTTCTCATCCAAGAATGGAAATGGATTAAACTCTTCTGCTCATCATGCTCCTGTGGGTAAAGTGAAGTAAATTGCAGACTCAGATGTTTAATATTTTAATCCCTCGCCTGACACAAATCTACCTGATTTGGCCGTCGGGAGGGTGGGGTGAGAGGAGAGGGTTAAAAGCACTATAAGTCAATTATTTTTAGTGACATCAGGATGGCACAGTGGCGCAGTGGGATAGTTGCTGGCTTACAGCGCCAGAGACCCGGGTTCGACCCTGGGCTGCTGTCTGTACGGAGTTTGTACGTTCTCCCTGTCACCACATGGGTTTTCCCCGGGTGCTCTGGTTTCCTCCCACATTCCAAAGACGTACAGGTTTGTACATTAATTGGCTCCTGGAAATTGTAAATTGTCCCTTGAGTGTAGGATAGTGCTAGTGTACGGGGTGATCGCTGGTCGGCGTGGGTTTGGTGGGCCGAAGGTCTTGTTTCCACGCTGTATCTCTAAAGTCTGAATGTAAAGTATAGATCAAAAATCAACCACTCTCTGCAGGTCACTATTTGAAGTTGTGTTTTGGTTACTGGACCAGATCCATTGAGAGAGACTGGGATGTCAGTGCATTCCATACCTCTGCAGGAAGGCACCACAGCATAGTTAGCCTTTTACCCCTGCATTTACCACTTGCACTAGCAGGCTCCCAGTAAAACCGGTTTCTCCACTTTTATGAGAGAAGTGTGTATTTGCTGTCAATGCAGCAATAAAATGGAGATGAAATGAAGCGGTCAGCTGGAGGACAACTACTGTGTAAAGGATGGGATGCTGACGTGGGTGAATGTAAAAGCTCTGGCACCAAATAATGCTGCTGCGTTCTACCCAGAGACAGATGGAATCCAGCAAACTCCCTTTGGGATCTGGACATACAGCTGTTGCTCATGGGGCTGATCACTATTGACATGGTTCATTCTCGACATTTGCAGATGCTGGGACTATTTTTCCACAAAATGAAATTCAGTAGGTAAATGATTCATTTGCTAACTTGGTCGATGTTCTAATTTATTTCTTCCCTACCCATTAACTGTGAGCGTATTATATTTCCTGCCGATGATACTATCCCCTCTGCAGCCGCAAGTCTAAGGGCAGATTAGATTATAGCATTGCAGCCCAAATCCCGTTAGCATGAGCCTGAGTTTCGAGTCACCTGTTATTTTAATTCTCTGAAGATAGACACAAAATGCTGGAGTAACTCAGCGTGACAGGCAGCATCTCTGGAGAAAAGGAATAAATGGGTGACATTTGGGGTCGAGACCCTTCTTCAGACTCTGAAACGTCACCCATTCCTTCTCGCCAGAGATGCCGCCTGTCCCACTGAGTTACTCCAGTATTTTGTGTCTATCGTCAGTTTAAACCAGCACCTGCAGTTCCTTCCTACACATTTTAATTCTCTGACCTGCTTCTATCGAACTGAGGGTTGGTGGTTGTGGCAAGTTAGGGCATGGGCCGTTCAACATTCATCTAAAAACATTATGATGGAGGTTAGGGGAACATGCTCACGAATTGCTCCATTACGACGAGGCAAGTCGAGCCTACTGCACACCACAACAGTGGGTGCACCTACAATGAAAATCTGCCTTGCAGTAACATCACAGGTGCAGACACAGACAACGCTACAAAACCATAAACTACTCAAACATTACATCTAAATTCTGCAAGCAAGTAACAAGAAACAAAAAACTGTGCAAAATATTACTTCAAGGACTTGCACATGTACCCTGGCAAAGCGGGCACATTGGCATTTCTGCACATTTTCTATTCCTCTCCATCTTAATTTAGCTTCTCAGATAGTTCGATGAGGACTCAAAAAGCAGCGTGCAGCTTTTGTTGAGCCACATTGCACCTTCCAGCAGGAGGGGGGCTGTGGGGGAGGGGGGTGTGGGGGAGGGGGATTTGTGGGGGGAGGGGGGAATAGATAGATAGATAGATAGATAGATAGATAGATAGATAGATAGATAGATAGGATAGAAATACATAAAAGCAATAAATACTTTTAAAAAACCAATAAATTACTATTAAAAGTTCAAAGCATCCCCATACGGTCTGTATTGTGGGGGAGGGGTGCTTTGGGGGAGGGGGAACCTTCAAAACCTTCATAACTTTTGTACTATTTCACCGATTGGAACAAAACTTAAGTGACTTGGAGCAGAGGAGAATGGTGAGTAAGGTGGCAAAAAATCGTAGCACGATGGGGGATCATTTTTGCACAAATTTAATTACAACACTAACAGGAAGTGGTCAAGATGAGAGTTTTAGTAATATATAGATGGCACATTTTCCAGGACCTAATACTGAAGGTGTTCCCTCCGTAATAAAATGTATATTTATCACACACAATGCAAGAGGCATTGAGACATACAAGATATCCCACAATGAGATAAAGCATTATGAGAAAGATTGGCAGTCCAGGCGCTGAGAGTTTGTATCACCAGCTGGAGTTTGTAAATAGAGGATACAGCACATTGATAAGAGGTGGAAGGAACTGCAGATGCTGGCGTAAACTGAAGATAGGCACAAAAAGTTGGAGTAACTCAGCGGGACAGGCAGCATCTCTGGAGAGAAGGAATGGGTGACTGGGTCGAGACCCTTCTTCAGATGAGAGGTCGTCTCTCAAAACTGTGGTGAGGGGCAGCTTCTTCACATGGAGAGCTATAAATATTATGAATTCTCCATCTCAGCTATGCTGGCTGCATGATCATTTACTGTATTCTTGAGCGAAAGATTTTTAAACATCAAGTAAATATGGGGATCTTATGTTGAGCACCTCTATGTAGATAAAGCATAAAACATTGAAAAATACTGTGTAGGAAGGAACTGCAGATGCTGATTTACACACGAAGATAGACACAAAATGCTGGAGTAACTAAACGGGCCAGGCAGCATCTCTGGAGAGAAGGAATGGGTGATGTTTCAGGTTGAGACCCTTCTTCAGACTACAGCTCAAATACAGCACAGGAACAGGTCTTTCTGCCCACAGTGTCCACAGTGTCTAGTGCCAAAGTAAACTAATGCCATCTTCCTGCACATGATCCATCCCTCCTTCCTTGCATATCCGTGTGCCTATCTAAAAGCCTCGTAAACACCACAATCTTATCTGGCTCCACCACCACTTCTGGCATTGAGTTGCAGGTACTCACTGCTCTGTGTGTAAAAAACTTGTCTGCACATCTCCTTTAAATTTTGCCATTCTCACCTTAAAGCTCTGCATTTTAGTCTTTGACATTTCCATCCTGAGAAATCACTCTATCTGCTCTATGTACCCGAGGTACAGGCTTAAGGTGTCATATGATTGATTGATTCTTCTATTCTTATGTTACTAAGGGTCAGATGCAGACCTATGCACTTAATTACCACTTTACCACAGTTACAGAGAAAGTGGACAAATATAGTTTGCTACTAATGCACAGGCATTCAATTTCCATGTCTAGAAGTTTCAGAAAATGACACGAGGTGTTGTGGCCTTTTAATATCCATTGATTTGTTCACTATAGATATAAATGACTAAAAGGTTAATTGCACAGAAGTGGCTTTATAGAGGGAGGGAGCTCATAGGAAATTAGAATTAAAGTAGGCAAATTGTGGAGAAGAGCTGGTAAAGTGGTCAAAATGACTGACATGGTTTTAACTGTTGCAGGAGAAGGGTTTCGACTGAAGAAGGGTCTCGACCCGAAACAACGTCCATTCCTTCTCTCCAGAGATTGGGTCACCAGCCAAAACGTCACCCATCCATGTCCTCCACCAATGCTGCCTGACCCACTGAGTATCTCCAGCACTTGTTTTAATATGGAAGGATGACCACAGGTTGTGCTTGAGTTGGATTGAATGGTCATAAAGAATAGGAGTAGAATTAGGCCATTGGGCCCATCAAGTATACTCTACCATTCAATCATGGCTGATCTATCTCTCCCTCCTAACCCCATTCTCCTGCCTTCTCCCCATAACCTCTGACACCCTATACTAATCAAGAATCTCTCTCTCCCTGCCTTTAAATGGTCTGGCTCAATGCTCAATGATTACATGATGCTATGAACTTGAAGACTGAAGGCATTCAAGGATTCTAGCCCTGTAGAATGATGACAGCCAGAAACGTTTTCTGATTGAAAGACACAGCATGAACCCAGGCCCTTCTGCCCACCAAGTCCATGTCAACCATCGATCACCCGTTCACACTCCCATCTTCTCATCCCCTCTCTCCACAGTAGTGGATTTTATTTTTAAACAAGAGGGCAATTAACCAACAATTCCGCATGTCTCTGGGAAGTAAGGGACATAATGCCAGCTGCAAGCAATGAATGCAATAAAGCCAGACTGGGAATTAAACAGAGCTGGAATAAGTACCAATCTCCCTGCATTGAAGTTGCAGGAGATAATCACCCCCCTTGGACAGGCAGGCTGGCAGCTTGCAAGCATTGGCTTCAGTCCACAACTATTAACACAAATCTGGAGATATTCCCATCTCTGATCCATTTTTAGCAAATTTTACTGGAATGCAGTTTCCAAAAATATCTCGATATTCTTTGAAAGAATGAAAGGAATTTGGTTCCTGTACAGATTAACCTTGTAAAGGAAATATTGAAATTGACAGAAGTACCAACCAGTGTTGTTATTCCTGTTAAAAGTAGCATTGTACTGAGACGGTCTGACCCAACATCATAGCTGAACTCCAATGTAACAATAGATCTGAAGTGTTGTAGAGCCCAGTAATGTTCATGTGAAGGAAGGAACTGCAGACGCTGGTTTATACCGAAGATAGACACAAAATGCTGGAGTAACTCAGCGGGTCAGGCAGCATCTCTGGAGAAAAGGAATAGCCAACGAGTTGGGTTGGGACCCTTCTTCAGACACGAATCATCACCTATTCCTTTTCTCCAAAGATGCTGCCTCACCCGCCGAGTTACTCCAGCATTTTGCGTCTATAGTAATATTCATGTTCAGCATAGTAAACATGACAACAAAAACACATTATGCTTACATACCGGAGTAAATATTACATCAGTTTTTAATTATTTGACTATCTCAGATTAATGAGTGAAATTTTGCAGCAACATGGTTGTACCTCAACGTAATTTGACTTAATTTACTGATCACATGCAATTTAGAGCAAATGTGGCTGAGGTTAATTAAAAGTGCACATGTTCAACAACAGTTAAACAAGTTAGGTCTCGGGAGGGTCAGCATGTACAATGAATGCATCATTTTCCATTCCAGCCTGCTAAAATAACATGAACTAGCCTTGCTACTATTTGAGTTCATCTTCCCCATTCCATTTGAAACGACCTTCCACAAAATCAGCAACTGGATGTGTATCATACCAAGAAACCCCGTCAAAATTGAACTAAATATCGCCAAAGAAGCTGGACATAGACACTGGAACTAGTCACGCCAACTCCCTTCCATTGATTCCATCTGCACTTCACGCTGCCTCGGCAAGGCCACCAGCATAATCAAGGACCAGTCTCACCTCGGTCACTCCCTCTTCTCCCCTCTGATTTTATGAGAGGGTGGGGAATCTATGGAATTCTTTGTCACAGAGGGGTGTGGAGGGCGTCAATAGATATTTTTAAGGCAGAGACAGATAGATTCTTGATTAGTACGGGTGTCATCGGTTATGGGGAGAAGGCAGGAGAATGGGGTTAGGAGGGAGGAATAGATCAGCCATGACTGAATGGCGGAGCAGACTTGATGGGCCGAATTCTGCTCCTATCACTTATGACTTTATGATTTCAGGCAAGAGGTACAGATGTATGAAAATGCACGCCTCCAGATTCAGGGACAGGTTCTTCCCAGCTGTATCCGGAAACTAAACCATCTTCTCACTAACCAGAGAGCAGTCTTGGCCAACCATCTACCTCATTGGAGACCCTCGGGCTATCGCTAATCAGACTTTACTGACTTTATCTTGTGCTAAACACTATTCTGTTATCCTTTATCTGTGTATGGTAGACAACTTGATTGTAATCGTGCATAGTTTTTCCGCGTACTGGATAGCAGGCAACAAAAAAGCTTCGGTACACAAGCGAATCAACTTGTTTCATGGATGTTGTGTTTTTATGACTGTTGGCAGATCAATTTCCCTCCTGGGATAAATAAAGTTCTGTCGTATCGTATCATGAACTAAATTAATGCAGAGAGTTCTGCGGGAGATGCTATTGGCCCAGACTTTCAACAATTTTAATTTTATCAAAATATTTAATCCCATATCCCACAGCCCATAATCTCAAAATGTAGTGTTTCCAATTATGAAACACTTTTTGTTAGGTTGCAACAGGACTTGGTTGATGTCCATGTTTAAAACAGGTTAGGAAATGAGCCCATATGTAACAGTGTTCCCAAACATTCACTACTTTTGTAGCTACATTGCTGACATGATAATCCCAGCAACATAAACATGTTTAGATGCAAGGATGTAATGCTGAGGCCTTATAGGACACTAGTTAGGCAGCATTTGGAATGGAATGAATGAATGAATACGTTTATTGGCCAGGTAGACAAAAATGCTGGAGAAACTCAGCGGGTGAGGCAGCATCTATGGAGCAAAGGAAATAGGCGACGTTTTGGGTCAAGACCCTTCTTCAGACTGATGTGAGGGTGGGGGGGGGAAGGGAGGAAAAAGAAAGGAAGAGGCGGAGCCAGTGGCCTGAGGGAGCGGGGAAAGGGAGGAGAAAGCAGGGACCACCTGATATTGGAGAAGTCAATGTTCATACCGCTGGGGTGTAAACTATCCAAGCAAAATATGAGGGGCTGCTCCTCCAATTTACAGGAGCCTCACTCTGGCCAGGGAGGAGGCCCAGGACAGAAAAGTCAGATTCGGAATGGGAGGGGGAGTTGAAGTACTGCGCCACCGGGAGATCAGGTTGGTTATTGCGAACCGAGCGGAGGTGTTGGGCGAAGCGATCGCCAAGCCTACGCTTGGTCTCACCGATGTAGATCAGCTGACATCTAGAGCAGTGGATGCAATAGATGAGGTTGGAGGAGGTGTAGGTGAACCTCTGCCGCACCACATACAAGGAATTTGCCTTGGTGCTCCGCTCGCAAGTAACAACACGACATACAGTAAACAATTAAGAATGACATATAAAACATTGTGTGGCGGCGCAGTCCTGCAGCTGCAGCTCGCCTGCAGTCCGTTTGTCTTTTCTTTTTTTGTTTTCTTTTGTCCCGTTGTTATAGTTTATTTCGGTTTATTTTAGTTGTGTATGTGTGGGAGGGTAGGAGGAACATGTTTTTTGACTCTTCCTTCGGGGGGGGGGGGGGGGGGATGCGACCTTTCTTGCCGTATCCCCCGTCTCCGTGTCCATCTGCGCTGAGGCCTATCGCGGAGCTGGCGGCCTCCAACTGCGACCGACCTCGAGGCTCCAGAGGCAGAGCCAGCCAGGACTTACCAACGCGAGGCTGGCCGACTTCAGGGCTGCGGTGGCGTTGCGACCCAACTTCCGACCTGACTTTGGAGCCTCGGAAGCTCGGCCGCGGGCCAATGGACGACATCATCAGGAGCTCGCAGGTCACAGGTTGGTGACCTGTTTTTCCGGAACTCCCGCAACAACAGCTTCGTCCACTTGACTGGAGGGCGGCAACTTCGGCAGCTTCGACCGCCCCGGGTCGCGGAGTTTGAACCAGCCCATTTGCGGAGCTCGGATTCAGCCGTGGGACTTGCTCACCATCACCCGGCGCGGTCACAACATTGGAGGCCTGGATCACCTCAGTGCAGAGGGAGAGCAAGTAGGGAAGAGACAATGACTTTGGGACTTTAAACTGTGTTGAGTGTTTGTTTTGTTATTTATTCTATGTTATGACTGCAGGCTAAACCATTTCATTGCACTGAAAAGTGCAATGACAATAAAATTGAATCTAATCTAATCTAATCTAATTAAATATTAATAATAAAACATAGTTTAAACATGAGAAAGAAATGAAATACCAGATCAAAAGGAGGCTACAGACTTTTGGTTATTGAGTAGAGCTACTATTCGTGGATTCAAAGAGTTTGTGGCCAGGGTGAGAGGGGTCAGAGATGATCTTACCCGCTTGCTTCCTGGCCCTTGCAGTATACAGTTCGTCAATGGAGGGAAGGTTGCAGCCAATAACCTTCTCAGCTGATCGAAAGATTCGTTGCAGCCTCCGGATCTCGTGCTTGGTGGCTGAGCCAAACCAGACCATGATGGAGAAGGCGAGGACAGACTCTATGATGGCTGTATAGAATTGGACCATCATTGCCTGGTGCAGATTGTGTTTCCTCAGCTGCAGAAGGAAGTATATCCTCTGTTGTGCCATTTTGACAGTGGAGTCGATGGTGGCCCCTCATTTCAGGTCCTTGGAGATGATGTTTCCAAGGAACTTGATAGACTCCATAGATGTGACTGTGGAGTATTATGAGCAGTTTTGGGCCCCGTGTCTGAGGAGGGATGTGCTGTTGTTGGAGAGGGTTCAGAAGAGGTTTATGGGAATGAACCCAGGGAACATTGAGTTAACCTATAATGAGCTTTTGACAGCTCTGCGGCTGCACTCGCTGGAGTTTAGGATGAGAGGAAGACCTCATGGAAATTTACTGCATTGTGAAAGGCCTGGATATAGTGGAAGCAGTGAGGATGTTTCCACTCGTGGCAGAGTCTAGGACCAGAGGGTATAGCCACAGAATAAAAGGATGTACCTTTAGAACGGATAATTAGGAGGACTTTCTTTAGCCAGAGGGTGGTGAATCTGTGGAATTAATTGCCACAGATGGTGGAGGCCAAGTCATTGGGTATTTTTAAAGCAGAGATTGATAGGTACTTAAGCCCCTTCTCAGCTCTCCCTCAGCCCTCGGGCTCCTCCTCTTCCTTTTTCCTTTTTCCTTTTTCCTTTCTTCTCCCCATCCCCCCCCCCCCCACCCCCCCATCAGTCTGAAGAAGGGTTTCGGACTGAAACGTTGCCTATTTCCTTCGCTCCATAGATGCTGCTGCACCCGCTGAGTTTCTTCAGCACTTTTGTCTACCATTGATAGGTGCTTGATTGGTACGGGTGTCAAAGGTTGGCAGGGAGAATGCAGAAGAATGGGTTTGAGAGGGAAAGATAGATCAGCCATGATTGAGCGGTGTAGTAGACTCGATGAATGGCCTAATTCTGCTCCTATGACTTAAGAACTAAATACACTGGATAGCACTTGAATCACATTCATCAAGGCACTTTTTGTTTGATTACACCAGGACTTGGTTAATCTCCATGTTTAGAACAGGTTAGGAAATAAGATCATATGTAGCAGTGTTCCCAAACATTCCCTACTTTTGCAGCTATATTGTTGAAATGATAATCCCAGCAACATATGAACGAGAAAAGGCTCAGTCAATTCTACTGACACTCACATCATCATCAAAATCCTGGAGGGTCACCTCTGATTGCAAGCTAAACTGGGATCATCATTGTAGCAACATGGCTACAAAAGCAGGGAAGGCTTGGGGTCTCTGCAACATATGGACTCATTTCCTAACCTGACAATGCTTCTCCATTGCCTAGTGTTCAAGTAGGGGTGTGTTAGGAAGCTCATCAGTCATCAGACTGCATTCAACTGCAAAATCTAGTCAAATATTTGACAATTGGTCCCAGCCACAGTATTCAATGTCCATCAGCACAGGAGCATCTTAAGGCCGTGTCCCCTGATCAACTGGCTCTCTACCCAAGACTGCGTAGCCAGTCACAGCTCCAATGCCTTCTCTAAATGAGCCATTGATACGACCAAGGTTAGTTGAATAATGACTAACCATGAGATGAGTACTGTAGGGAGGTGGGTAATCTGATGGAGGGTGCCAGACCAACAACCTTGCTCCCAACATCAGCAAGACTAACGAGCTGACTGGTGATTTCAGAAAGAGAAAGCCAAGGATCCACCATCATTGAATGGACAGAGGTGGAGAGAATCAACAGCTTCAAGTGCCAGGGTTTACAAATCTCGGAAGACGATCATATAGAGAGATAAAGAACAATGAATGAAAGATAAGCAAAAAAGTAACAACGATACAGGAAACTGGCCATTGTTAGCTGTTTGTTGGGTGAAAACGAGAAGCCGGTGTGACTTGGGTGGGGGAGGGATGGAGCGAGAGGGAATGCTGTGGTTACTTGAAGTTAGATGGTAGGTAGAGGAATATTGACTGGTTGCATCACAGCCTGGTTCGTCAACTTAAATGCCCAAGAACGAAGGAGGCTGCAGAAAATGGCGGACATTGCCCAGTCCATCACGACTATTGACCCCTCCACCAATGAAGGGATTTACAGGAAACGTTGTCTCAGAAAGGCAGCCAATATCATCTACAGCCCACGCCACTCAGGTAACACTCATCTACCATCAGGAAAAACGGACAGAAGCCCGAGACCTGTGACCTTCTGATTCATGAACAGCATCTTCCCATCAACCATTAGGCGCTTGCAACACACTGCACAACCCTAGCTACAACCCCACCTCAGCAAAACTCTATTATGTAGGTATGTTGCAAAGCCTACCTGAAGCGTCGTTGAAGATCTGCTGCTGAGGTTGTGCGCGATTTTGGCGCCGTTTAGAGGGGGCGGGTTTAAAACGCGATTTTCTCTAAGCTGTTCCAATCGAAAATGTTCAGCCTAGTTAATTATTAACGAAAAATCGCTGATAGACCCCGTCGCAAAAGCTATTATTAGGTTTAAAGGCCTTGAATAATAGTTATAGTAGTTTAAAAATCAATCTTTAAACCCGCGACCGTCAGCAACCGCAGGGTCTCATAAAGAAAATAGCAGAAGGTAGGTTGTATATTTTTACATTCAAAAGGGCTTCTAAAGATCCTTTTATACAAAATTTAATATTGCGAGTAGCTCAATTTGGGCCCATTATATCGCGCAGTATTTTTCTCGGCATTTGAGGCACAAATCTACCGCAATGTGAACGTTCTAAACCAGCGCGTTCCACAGGGACCCACTGGAAAGCTGATTTAAATGGGCATTTATTTACAGCAATTGAACACTAAATTCCTTCCATTTGGCCTATAAATTAATGTAAATGAGATTTAAAAATCATGTTTTATTGTGAATTATTTGTGAATATTATTTGGACATTTAGGCTATTTAAAAATGTTAATCATTTATTAAGAAATGGATAGGTGTTTAGATCTAGTCATTGAAGTCTGAAATTAGCTACAATTAGGTAACTAACTAATTATATGCTTTAATTTCAGGTCATCCAAGTAAGATTATTTTATATTTGTTTCAGAATGCTTCAATCTATGATAACTGAAAATTTCATTCAGTTCTCTTAATTTTTAAGAAAGTTATGGGCTTTTGACTGTTCACGATCACAGCTTTTTTGTTATGTCCATAGAAAGTCAATAGGGAACAAGATGCTCATTTCCCAGTATGAAAATGGCCATAACTTTTTAAATACTTGAGATATGAAAGTGAATTAGGTGTCAAATTAAACTTATTTTTATGCTTTATCTGATGGGATAAGTTACAGACTTGATTTTTAAAATCTCAAAATTTTGTAACATTGCTATATTATGGACACGCTGAGTTGTCCTGCTGAGTTACCCCAGCATTTTGCGTCTATCGTCGGTGTAAACCAGCACCTGCATTTCCTTCCTACACATTTACTCTACAATGGACTTTGTTTAGGTTGCATCACGTACTTCAGTTTGCACTATTCTGGTCTGGTTACCTGGTATTACCGATAATTAGTCGTATTATTGATTATTGCATATTTAATTTTTTTTATGTTACGTTAATGTGCCAGTAATTTTGAAGCAAGAAAAAATGTCATTGTTCTACTCCCAAGCCTTGGGACAATTAAACACTCATATCACTTGACTCTTGACCATATCTATTCCCATCAACAGATCTCACCTGTGACTGTAAGTTAAATTATCTATGTAGTGTAGTTCTCACTCAGTGTTGTGAACTTCACCACAAGAAAGACTGAGAGCAGCCACGTGATGAGACCATCACAATCTCTAACTACCCTTTCACTGAACAGTGCTCTGACTTAGATAGATAGACACACGTGTAGGAAGGAACTGCAGATGCTGGTTTGTACTGAAGATAGACACAAAATACTGGAGTAACTCAGCGGGACAGGCAGCATCTCTGGATAGAAGGAATGGGTGATGTTTTGGGCCATGACCTTTCTTCAGACTGAAAGTCAGGGGAGAGGAAGACACAGAGATAAGGACATAGAAACATAGACATAGAAACATAGACATAGAAAATAGGTGCAGGAGGAGGCCATTCGGCCCTTCGAGCCAGCACCGCCATTCATTGTGATCATGGCTGATCGTCCCCTATCAATAATCCATGCCTGCCTTCTCCCCATATCCCTCGACTCCACTAGCCCCTAAAGCTCTATCTAACTCTCTCTCAAATCCATCCAGTGACTTGGACTCCACTGCCCTCTGTGGCAGGGAATTCCATAAATTCACAACTCTCTGGGTGAAAAAGTTTTTTCTCACCTCAGTTTTAAATGATCTCCCCTTTATTCTAAGACTGTGGCCCCTGGTTCTGGACTCGCCTGCATCTAGCTTGTCCAGTCCTTTTATAATTTTATATGTTTCTATAAGATTCCCCCTCATCCTTCTAAACTCCAGTGAATACAAGCCGAGTCTTTTCAATCCTTCCTCATATGACAGTCGCGCCATCCCAGGGATCAATCTTGTGAACCTACGCTGCACTGCCTCAATCACAAGGATGTCCTTCCTAAAATTAGGAGATCAAAACTGCACACAATACTCCATATGTGGTCTCACCAGAGCCCTATACAACTGCAGAAGAACCTCTCTACTCCTATACTGAGATCATCTTGTTATAGAAACATAGAAAATAGGTGCAGGAGTAGGCCATTCGGCCCTTCGAGCCTGCACCGCCATTCAATATGATCATCCAACTCAGTATCCTGTACCTGCCTTCTCTCCATACCCCCTGATCCCTTTAGCCACAAGGGCCACATCTAACTCCCTCTTAAATATAGCCATTGAACTGGCCTCAACTACCTTCTGTGGCAGAGAATTCCAGAGATTCACCACTCTCTGTGTGAAAAATGTTTTCCTCATCTCGGTCCTAAAAGATTTCCCCCTTATCCTTAAACTTTGACCCCTTGTTCTGGACTTCCCCAACAACGGGAACAATCTTCCTGCATCTAGCCTGTCCAACTCCTTAAGAATTTTGTAAGTTTCTATAAGATCCCCCCTCAATCTTCAAGCCGAGTCTAATCCAGTCTTTCTTCATATGAAAGTCCTGACATCCCAGAAATCAGTCTGGTGAACCTTCCCTGTACTCCCTCTATGGCAATAATGTCTTTCCTCAGATTAGGAGACCAAAACTGTATGCAATACTCCAGGTGTGGTCTCACCAAGGCCCTGTACAACTGCAGTAGAACCTCCCTGCTCTTATACTCAAATACTTTTGCCATGAATGCTAACATACCATTTGCTTTCTTCACTGCCTGCTGCACCTGCATGCTTACTTACTTTCAATGACTGGTGTACCATGACACCCAGGTCTCGTTGCATCTCCCCCTTTCCTAATCGGCCACCATTCAGATAATAGTCTACTTTCCAGTTTTTGCCACCAAAGTGGATAACCTCACATTTATCCACATTATACTGCATCTGCCATGCATTTGCCCACTCACCCAGCCTATCCTATCACCTTGCAGCCTCCTAGCATCCTCCTCACAGCTAACACTGCCCCCCAGCTTCGTGTCATCTGCAAACTTGGAGATGTTGCATTCAATTCCCTCGTCCAAATCATTAATATATATTGTAAATAGCTGGGGTCCCAGCACTGAGCCTTGCGGTAACCACTAGTCACTGCCTGCCATTGTGAAAAGGACCCGTTTACTCCTACTCTTTGCTTCCTGTCTGCCAGCCAGTTCTCTATTCACATAAATACTGAACCCCCAATACCGTGTGCTTTAAGTTTGTATACTAATCTCTTATGTGGGACCTTGTCGAAAGCCTTCTGAAAGTCCAGATATAACACATCCACTGGTTCTCCCTTATCCACTCTACTAGTTACATCCTTGAAAAGTTCTATAAGATTAGTCAGACATGATTTTCCTTTCGTAAATCCATGCTGACTTTGTCCAATGATTTCACCACTTTCCAAATGTGCTGCTATCCCATCTTTAATAACTGATTCTCGCAGTTTCCCCACTACCGATGTTAGACTAACTGGTCTGTAATTCCACGTTTTCTCTCTCCCTCCCTTTTTAAAAAGTGGGGTTACATTAGCTATCCTCCAATCCTCAGGAACTACTCCAGAATCTAAAGAGTTTTGAAATATTATCACTAATGCATCCACTATTTCTGGGGCTACTTCCTTAAGTACTCTGGGATGAAGCCTATCTGGCCCTGGGGATTTATTGGCCTTTAATCCATTCAATTTACCTAACACCACTTCCCAGCTAACCTGGATTTCACTCAGTTCCTCCATCTCATTTGACCCCCGGTCCCCTGCTATTTTCGACAGATTATATATGTCTTCCTTAGTGAAGACAGAACCAAAGTAATTATTCAATTGGTCTGCCATGTCCTCGTTCCCCATGATCAATTCACCTGTTTCTGACTGCAAGGGACCTACATTTGTTTTAACTAATCCTTTTCTCTTCACATATCTATAAAAACATTTGCAGTCAGTTTTTATGTTCCCTGCCAGTTTTCTTTCATAATTAGAATTAGAATTAGATTCCTTTATTGTCATTCAGACCTTTCGGTCTGAACGGAATTATGTTGCCTGCAGTCATACACAGAACCAATAAAAACAAAACATACAATAAACACAAATTAATCATCCATTAAAAATCTATTTTCCCTTTCCTAATTAAGCCCTTTGTCCTCCTCTGCTGGACTGAATTTCTCCCAGTCCTCTGGTAAGCTGCTTTTTCTGGCTAATTTGTATACTTCATCTTTTGTTTTGATACTATCCCTGATTTCCCTTGTTATCCGAGGATGCACTACCTTCCCTGATTTATTCTTTTGCCAAACTGGGATGAACAATTGTTGTAGCTCATCCATGCAGTCTTTAAATGCCTTCCAATGCATATCCACCGCCAACCCTTTAAGAATCAATTGCCAGTCTATCTTGGCCAATTCACGTCTCAAACTCTCAAAGTTACCTTTCTTTAAGTTCAGGACCCTTGTTTCTGAATTAACAATGTCACTCTCCATCCTAATGAAGAACTCAACCATATTATGGTCACTCTTGCCCAAGGGGCCACGCACAACAAGACTGCTAACTAACCCTTCCTCATTACTCAATAGCCAGTCTAGAATAGCCTGCTCTCTTGTTGGTTCCTCTACATGTTGGTTTATGAAGGCCAACTTATGAAGGTCTTGTTATGGACGCGTATTGTGTGAAAATGAGACATCAAAAGAGATGTGATCAGGGAAAATGTAAATAGATCATTGTTAACTCAGAGAAGGTGATAAAAAAAGCAAACAAAGATAATATGTAATCGGGGACAATCAGACTGGTCAGAGACCTGGGATGGGGAGGGATGGAGAGAGAGGGAAATCAAGAGTTACTTGAAGTTAGAGAAGTCAATATTCATACCGCTGGGGTGTAAACTGCCCGAGCAAAATATGACTTAGATATATGTACAGACATTTCTTATCATTGTTAAATCAACGACTAGAAATTCACTATCCAACTCATTCACGGAAACACTATCAGCACAAGAATGACAGCTGTTAAAAGGCTCAGATTTGGATTTTGGAAAACATTTCTTTTCTCATGCACTAAGAATGAATGTCACAAGTATCTAATGGATCAGCAACTATGATTTGTTATGCAAATTTGGAGTAACATGTTCTGGGAAATGGAAGCAGAGTAGTGCATTTACATTTTGTGAAATGCTGGAACTAAAACACTTTATTATAGTACTTCAATGTTCAAATATCACTTATTCTCAACTTTGGCTTTGCATTACAAGGTTGACAATATTGGTTGTATCTGTTGAAGTGTATGTAATGAGAGACTAAAACAATTAGGAGGTTGAAAATCCATCTTATGACCAAAGAAGCTGGGTTTTTAAAAAATATATAAGGCAATCTTAACCATCATGTCTAACTTAACATTTTGATACAAATCACGGTGTCATTTCCAATAACTTTTTTCCCTGTTGCCTAAAGTGATGAGATATGTCGAATTTATTAATTATTAATTTGACTAATTAATTTGTAAATAAATATCTTACTGAGCAGTTATTTGTTCATATTGATTAATGATGGACTATTTTAAAGTGGCATGGTGGTGCAGCTGGTAGAGCTGCTGCCTCACAGTGCAAAGGACCCAGGTTCGATCCTGACCTCGGGTGCAGTCTGTGTGGTGTTTGCACATGATTCCTGTGATCCCACATGATCCGGTTTCTTCCCACATCCCAGAGTCGTGCGAGTTTGTAGGCTAATTGTAGGTATGTTGCAAAGCCTACCTGAAGCGTCGTTGAAAATCTGCCCCAGCCCGTGTGCGCGATTTTGGCGCCGTTTAGAGGGGGCGGGTTTAAAACGCGATTTTCTCTAGGCTGTTCAAATCGAAGATGTTCAGCCTAGTTAATTATTAACGAAAAATCGCTGGAAGACCCCGTCGCAAAAGCTATTATTAGTTTTAAAGGCCTCGTATAATAGTTATAGTAGTTTAAAAATCAATCTCTAAACCCGCGACCGCCAGCAACCGCAGGGTCTCATAAAGCAAATAGCAGAAGGTGGGCTGTATATTTTTACATTAAAAAGGGCTTCTAAAGATCCCTTTATACAAAGTTTAATATTGCGAGTAGCTCATTTTGGGCCCATTATATCCTGCAGTATTTTTCTCGGCATTTGAGGGCACAAATCTACCGCAATGTGAACGTTCTAAACCAGCGCGTTCCACAGGGACCCACTGGAAAGCTGATTTAAATGGGCATTTATTTACAGCAATTGAACACTAAATTCCTTCCATTTGGTCTATAAATTAATGTAAATGAGATTTAAAAATCATGTTTTATTGTGAATTATTTGTGAATATTATTTGGACATTTAGGCTATTTAAAAATGTTAATCATTTATTAAGAAATGGATAGATGTTTAGATCTAGTAATTGAAGTCTGAAATTAGCTACAATTAGGTAACTAACTAATTATATGCTTTAATTTCAGGTCATCCAAGTAAGATTATTTTATATTTGTTTCAGAATGCTTCAATCTATGATAACTGAAAATTTCATTCAGTTCTCTTAATTTTTAAGAAAGTTATGGGCTTTTCCTGTCCACGATCACAGCTTTTTTGTTATGTCCATAGAAAATCAATAGGGAACAAGATGCTCATTTCCGAGTATGAAAATGGCCATAACTTTTTAAATACTTGAGATATGAAAGTGAATTAGGTGTCAAATTAAACTTATTTTTATGCTTTATCTGATGGGATAAATTACAGACTTGATTTTTTAAATCTCAAAATTTTGTAACATTGCTACTAATTGGCCTCTGTAATTTGCCCTGAATGTGTAGGGAGTCAATATGACAATAGAGTAGCAAAGAACTGGTGTGAACGAGTGATCGCTGGTTGTTGTGGACTTGATGTCAAAGAAGCTGTTTCCATGCTGTATCTCTCATTACAGTTGAGTTCATCCAACACTATGTGTGTTGCTCAAGATCCCAGCATTTGCGGTTTTTGTCTCCATAGGAAACTATAAGCATTTTTACTGTTTCAACTATACCTTATTGGTTCCTATGTGATCCCAGCAGTTATCAGGCAACTGAATCAACCTACCACAACTAGAGAGCAGTCCTGTACTACCATCTACCTCATTGGTGACCCTCGGACTATCTTTGATCGGACTTTACTGGCTTTACCTTGCACTAAACGTTATTCTCTATCATGTATCTATATATACACTGTAAATGGCTTGATTGCAATCATGTATTGTCTTTCCGCTGACTGGTTGGCATGCAACAAAAGCTTTTCACTTTACACTGTACACGTGACAATAAACTAGACTAAACTGAGTTGTATTCATCACAAAACATTTCAATTTGGTTAGTTTAGTTTTAGAAATGCTTACATTAAAAGATGTGTTTGTATTAAGTTACAACAAGGCACCTGAATAGTGACTTATTGTCATTTAGGTTTATTATTGTCACATGTACTGAGGTTGAATGAAAAGCATTGTTTTGTATGCCATACAATTAGATTAGATAATACTATGCATAAATATAATCAAGGCAAACTCAAGTAAGAGGGGCAGAGCAAAGGGGGAGATACAGAGTGCAGAATATAGTTCTCAGCACTGTAGACAAAGTCCAATAATCCCTGTTTCATAGACAGTCTAAAGTCCTCAATGAAGTAGAGGTGAATCGGACAGTACATAGGTTGAGGAAATAATGAATAACAGATGAAAAGTACACAAAGTGCTGGAGTAACTCAGTGAGTCAGGCTGCATCTTTGGACAACACGGATAGGTGACGTTTAGACCAAGTCGGGACACGATCCTAGGACCTCTCCCATCCAAAGCAAGAACCATCCCAGTGGATCAAGAAGCCAATTCACATTCAGTCTAAATGAACGGACCCCACCTAATCATGTTCTCCAGAGATGCTCCCTGACCTGCTGAGATACCCCAGTACTTGGTATACTAACTTGTGGAAGGACTGTAAATCACCCGCCTGATAACAGAGAGGAAGACGCTGTTCCTGGGACTGGTAGTGCGTGTTACAACAGCAGTTAACAGTAGTACTGCACAGAAAATAATTAGCTCTGTATCATGCATCTCAATCAGTTTACAATAGATTTGATTTCCAAAGTAGCGCAAGGTGTTTTGTTAAATGGGTGAGATTATACCCAACTCTACTTACAATCCTGCCAGTGGCTCGCTCCTGCGCCTTCTTCACTTTCCCACAGGCTCCACAGCCCAGTGTTTCCAGCAGCTGGTATCTGTGCTTCAGGTTATGCTTGTGATGGTGTTTCTTCACATTGGGGAAGAACTTGCTGCCTGCATCGGGTCTCTCCTCCCAGTCCTGCTCGTCCGGGCACTCGGCCCTCTCCCTGGTTACCATCGTGTGTACCTGTCGCTTCCCCCTTTCTTCAAGTTTGCCTGCTCTCCATCTGTACCCACTGATGTCTCCGGACCAGGGAGATGAAGGGCTGGCGGAGACGAGCCTTCCTGCCTGCACCTCCTGGGAGGCTGTGTGTGCAGCTGGGCGCAGCAGTCCGCTAACAGCCAGGCTGCTCCTCATACAATCAAGTCTGATCTCAACTGGAAATATACAGGTTCTGCTTGGGTGAAATGCGCTTATCTGAAGCCCGGGTCTCTTCCGCTGTTGCTCCGGAGACAGCTGTGAAATAAAAGCTGCTTGCAGCTTCAACCTCTCCCTTTATCTCCGGGCGGCAAGGGAATCAGCACCCAGACACGTCCGCGGCTGCCAGCACTTCAATGAATCAGTCCTCAGACACTTGCTGCATTCCACTTACCCAGCCGCACAAGCTGCCCGCTGCCCTCTCCCAGCAGCCAGACAAAGCCACACGCTGCCGTCTCTCTCACTCCCCCCCTCTCTCTTTCTCTGCCCCTTTATCTCGCCCACATCTGCCTCATGATCTCTTGTCCCCGCCTCCTCTATCTGTTTGCAGCTGAGTGTTGCCATTGCTGCTTGAATCTGCCGGTGCGGCGGTTTATCTCCCGCTACTGATGAGATGACTGGCTTTACTTCCTTCATATCTACTTCCAAGCGTGAGAGGGACAATAGTGTCAATAGACACGAGGCAATAGGTGCAGGAGTCGGCCATTCGGCTCTTAGGGCCATTCACTGTGATCATGGCTGATCATCCACAATCAGTGTTCAAGAAGGAACTGCAGATGCTGGAAAATCGAAGGTACACAAAAATGCTGGAGAAACTCAGCGGGTGCAGCAGCATCTATGGAGCGAAGGAAATAGGTGACGTTTCGGGCGGAAACCCTTCTTCAGACTGAGTTGTAGCCTTCAGCAGAGTACCAATCTCCTGGTTCATCGAAGAGTCATGGTGTCCTTGTACATCAGTCACTTAAAGCATGCAGGTACAGTAGGCAGTGAAGAAAGCTAATGGCATGTTGGCCTTCATAACAAGAGGAGTTGAGTATAGGAGTAAAGAGGTCTGAAGAAGGGTTTTCAGTCTGAAGAAGGGTTTTGGCCCGAAACGTCACCTATTTCCTTCGCTCCATAGATGCTGCTGCACCCGCTGAGTTTCTCCAGCATTTTTGTGCACCATCCACAATCAGTACCCCGTTCCTGCCTTCTCCCCATATCCCTTGACTCCACTATCTTTAAGAGCTCTATAACTCTCTCTTGAAAGCATCCAGAGAATCTAGCGTGTCCAATCCTTAATAATCTTATGTTTCAATAAGATGCCCTCTCATCCTTCTAAATTCCAGTGTATACAAGCCCAGCCGCTCCATTCTTTCAACATATGACAGTCCAACCATCCCAGGAATTAACCTCATTAATTAACTACGCTGCACTCCCGCAATAGCAAGAACGTCCTTCCTCAAATTTGGAGACCAAAACTGCACACAATACTCCAGGTGTGGTCTCACCATGACCCTATACAACTGGAGAAGAACCTCTTTACTCCTATACTCAACTCCTCTTGTTATGAAGGCCAACATGCCATTAGCTTTCTTCACTGCCTACTGTACCTGCATGCTTTAAGTGACTGATGTACAAGGACACCAGTCATCCCCATCCACGACACTTCGCTGAACCAGGAGATTGGTACTCTGCTGAAGGCTACAACTTTCAAGACTCGCTGTCCCGTCATACAAGAAATCCAGGTGGAACCCCCAGAAGGACAGCCTGAGTGCAAAGAGACAATCGGGACTAAACTGTAAATCAATCCTCCACACCTTAGGACAGCACAGTGGCGTAGGGTAAAGTTGTTGCCTTACAGTGCCAGCTACCCGGGTTCGATTCCGACTACAGATGCTGTCTGTAGGGAGTTTGTATGTGCTCCCCGTGACTGCATGGCTTTTCTCCAGGTGGTTTCCTCCCGCGCTCCAAAGACAAGCAGGTTTGTAGGTTAAGTGACTTTTGTAAATTGACCCTAAACTAGCATAGAACTAGAGTACGGGGATCGCTGGTCAGTGCAGACTTGGTGGGACGAAGGATCTGTTTCCATGCTGTATCTCTAAAACTAAAACCTGCGGTAGGGCTTGCATGTGTTCACTTCCTTCATGATGAAACCAGGTAGCTTATGTGGCTGCCATGCATCACTTCCAGGAGTGCTCAATGCCTTTCATCCACTCTTTGAAAATAGTGACACAGAGAATGAGAGGGACAAAGTTTGAAAGAGACTAGACCAAGTGCAGACCTGTTGGGTCTGTTCCCCAGCGCAAGATTACACCACTCACCCGTTCCCCCAACACAATATTGCACCACTCACGCATAGCCCCCAAATGCGCAGGCGCGGCACATTTCTCCTCACCCCCCAGCACTCCCTCCTCTTCCTCTTCACCCTCCCACTTCAATCCCTAGAGAAAGAGGGGGGTAGGTCAAAGGTCAAAGGTTATTTATTAGTCACATACACCTAGGTGTAGTGAAATGCTTCTTGCCAGTGCAGCACATAAAGAAAGAATACAGACATAACATTAATAAGAGGTTTAAACATAAAGAACATCCCCCCACAATGGCTCCCACCATGAGGGAAGGCACAAAGTCCAGTCCCCAACCCCAGTTCACCCATAGTCGGGCCCACTGAGGCCTCCACAGTTGCCTCTACGGAGGCCCGATGTTCCTGGCCGTTCTCGCCGGGTGATGTTGCTCCGGCGTCGGGAGAATCCTCGCAGCGGCCTGGGAACCCTGGAACGGCCGCTTCCGTACTGGAGGCCGCGGCTTCCGAAGCCAACAAGGCCGCGCCGGTTGGAGCTCCACAACTGGCGATCTCATCTAGAGATCCCAGGCTCCCGGTGTACAGTTCGGCGCCGCCGCCCGCAGCTGGCCGCTCCTCAAACCCGCAGCTCCGCGATGTTTTACTCGGCGGTCTTCAGCTCACCGGAGCTCCAGCGCGGCGACCCGGGCAAGGCATCGCCCGCTCCACGATAGCGCTCCAGCGCTGTGCCGCTGCCAAAGCCGTGGTTCTGGGCAGTGCCCGACAGGAAACGCCACTCCAGGCCCGCTGGTAGGCCGCGAGGACGGGTCGAAGCTGCAGCCCGGAGAAAAGCTGCCTCTCCGACCAGGTAGGGACCCTGAAAGGTAGTTTCCCCCTTCCCCCCCCCCCCCACCCCCCACATAAAAAAGTATAGAACTCCAGAAACAAAAACACTTTAACTAACTAAAAATAAAAAAAAAGATGAAAAGACAGACAGCTGCAGGCTGGGCAGCCGCGCACAGGTCAGCGCCCCCTGTTGGGTAGAGAGGAATGGGGGTAGAGAGGGAGGGAAGGGAGAGGGGATTGGGGTAGAGAGGGAGAGGGAAGGGGGTAGAGAGGGAGGGTGGTAGAGAGGGAGGGGAGTAGAGGGAACAGAGGCCCAGGAGCTGTTACAGAGGGAGGAGCGACCTTCGTGTGGTGAGTTAAATAACCCATCGCGGGGCTTGTCTCAACAGAGGCCCAAGAGCCGTTACAGAGGGAGGAGCGACCTCCGTGTGGTGAGTTAAAAAACCCATCGCGGGGCTTGTCTCAACAGAGGCCCAAGAGCCGTTACAGAGGGAGGAGCGACCTCCGTGTGGTGAGTTAAAAAACCCATCGCGGGGCTTGTCTCAACAGAGGCCCAGGAGCCGTTACAGAGGGAGGAGCGACCTTCGTGTGGTGAGTTAAAAAACCCATCGCGGGGCTTGTCTCAACAGAGGCCCGGGAGCCGTTACAGAGGGAGGAGCGACCTCCGTGTGGTGAGTTAAAAAACCCATCGCGGGGCTTGTCTCAACAGAGGCCCAGGAGCCGTTACAGAGGGAGGAGCGACCAAAATCTGCAACGTTCCATTCGCAGATCTCACTTCCAGAGAAGGAGTCTGGTGGAAGCCTCTGATTGGTCGAACTCACTAGAGGAAGCATCTGATTGGCTTGTATCCCGGGTAAGGCTTTATTGTATTTGGATAAGGGGGAGAATGAGGGCCAGGGCAGTTTACTGTTCTGGATGTCAGATGTGGGAGGTCATGGAGTCTGAGTGCCCACCAGACGTCCACATCTGCGCCAGGTGCGTCGAGATGGGGCTCCTAAGGGACCGTGTTAGGAACCTGGAACAGCAACTTGATGACCTCTGTCTGCTCAGGGAGAGCGAGGAGGTCATAGATAGGAGTTACAGGGAGGTGGTCACTCCAAGACTACGGGAGACAGAAAACTGGGTCACAGTTAGGAAGGGCAACGGGCAGAGGCAGGGACTGGTGAGTACCCCGGTGGCTGTACACCTTGAAAATAAGTACTCATGTTTGAGTAAAGGTGGGGGAGACAGCCTACCTGGGGGCAGCGACAGCGGCCGGGCCTCTGGCATAAAGACCGGTCTTGTTGCTCAGAAGGGTAAGGAAAAGAAGAGGAGGGCTATTGTAATAGGGGACTCTATAGTCAGGGGGTCGGATAGGCGATTCGGTGGACGCAGACAGGAGACCCGGATGGTAGTTTGCCTCCCTGGTGCCAGGGTCAGGGATGTGTCTGAACGTGTCCAAGAAATCCTGAAATGGGAGGGAGAGGAGCCTGAGGTTGTGGTACATATAGGTACCAACGACATAGGTAAAAAAAGAGAAGAGGTCCTGAAAGAAGAATTTAGGGAGTTAGGTAGAGAGTTAAGGAGAAGGACTGCAAAGGTAACAATCTCAGGATTACTGCCTGTGCCACGTGACAGTGAGAGTAGGAATGGAGCGAGGTGGAGGATAAATGAGTGGATGAGGGACTGGTGCAGTGGGTATGGATTCATGTTTCTAGATAATTGGGACCTCTTTTGGGGAAGGTGTGACCTGTACAGAAAGGACGGGTTGCACTTGAACTCGAGGGGGACCAATATCCTGGCGGGGAGATTTGCAAAGGCTACTGGGGAGACTTTAAACTAGTATGGTTGGGGGGAGGGACTCAAATTGGGAAAGCTAGCAGTCAGTGTGTGAGGCAGGAGGCAGAGAATGGTAGCACTCTGACCCAAAATGTAGGGGAGAGAGAAGAAAAAGACAATAAACAGAGAATAAGAGAGGGTGGGTTTCTTAAATGTGTATATTTTAATGCTAGGAGCATTGTAAGAAAGGTGGATGAACTCAGAGCCTGGATTGACACCTGGAAGTATGATGTTGTGGCGATCAGTGAAACATGATTGCAGGAGGGCTGTGATTGGAAACTAAATATTCCAGGATTTCGTTGCTTCAGGTGTGATAGAATTGGAGGGGCAAGATGTGGAGGTGTTGCATTGCTTATCAGGGAAGATATTACAGCAGTGCTTTGGCAGGATAGATTAGAGGGCTCGTCTAGGGAGGCTATTTGGGTGGAACTGAGAAATGGGAAAGGGGTAGCAACACTTATAGGGGTGTATTATAGACCGCCAAATGGGGAGCGAGAAATGGAAGAGCAAATATATAAGGAGATTGCAGATATTAGTAGTAAGCACAAGGTAGTGATTGTGGGAGATTTCAATTTTCCACACATAGACTGGGAAACACATTCTGTAAATGGGCTGGATGGGTTGGAGTTTGTAAAATGGGTGCAGGATAGTTTTTTGCAGCAATACATAGAAGTACCTACTAGAGAAGGGGCGGTGCTGGACCTCCTGTTAGGAAATGAGACGGGTCAGGTGGCAGAGGTATGCGTTGGGGAACAGTTCGGGACCAGTGATCACAATACCATTAGTTTCAATATAATTATGGAGAGGGTCAGAACCGGACCTAGGGTTGAGATTTTTGATTGGAGAAAGTCTAACTTTGAGGAGATGCGAAAGGATTTAAAAGGAGTAAATTGGGACATTTTGTTTTATGGGAAAGATGTGGAAGAGAAATGGAGTACATTTAAAGGTGACATTTTAAGAGTACAGAATCTTTATGTCCCTGTTCGGTTGAAAGGAAATAGTAAAAATTGGAAAGAGCCATGGTTTTCAAGGGAAATTGGACACTTGGTTCGGAAAAAGAGGGAGATCTACAATAATTATAGGCAGCATGGAGTAAATGAGGTGCTTGAGGAGTATAAAGAATGTAAAAAGAATCTTAAGAAAGAAATTAGAAAAGCTAAAAGAAGATATGAGGTTGCTTTGGCAAGTAAGGTGAAAGTAAATCCAAAGGGTTTCTACAGCTATATTAATAGCAAAACGATAACGAGGGATAAAATTGGTCCATTAGAGAGTCAGAGTAGACAGCTATCTGCAGAGCCAAAAGAGATGGGGGAGATATTGAACAATTCCTTTCTTCGGTATTCACCAAGGAGAAGGATATTGAATTATGTGAGGTAAGGGAAACAAATAGAGTAGCTATGGAAACTATGAGATTCAAAGAAGAGGAAGTACTGACACTTTTGAGAAATATAAAAGTGGATAAGTCTCCAGGTCCGGACAGGATATTCCCTAGGACATTGAGGGAAGTTAGTGTAGAAATAGCAGGGGCTATGACAGAAATATTTCAAATGTCATTAGAAACGGGAATAGTACCGGAGGATTGGCGTACTGCGCATGTTGTTCCATTGTTTAAAAAGGGGCCTAAGAGTAAACCTAGCAATTATAGACCTGTTAGTTTGACGTCAGTGGTGGGCAAATTAATGGAAAGGATACTTAGAGATAATATATATAAGCATCTGGATAAACAGGGTCTGATTAGGAACAGTCAACATGGATTTGTGCCTGGAAGGTCATGTTTGACTAATCTTCTTGAATTTTTTGAAGAGGTTACTCGGGAAATTGATGAGGGTAAAGCAGTGGATGTTGTATATATGGACTTCAGTAAGGCCTTTGACAAGGTTCCTCATGGAAGGTTGGTTAAGAAGGTTCAATGGTTGGGTATTAATGGTGGAGTAGCAAGATGGATTCAACAGTGGCTGAATGGGAGATGCCAGAGAGTAATGGTGGATGGTTGTTTGTCAGGTTGGACGCCAGTGACTAGTGAGGTGCCACAGGGATCTGTGTTGGGTCCACTGTTGTTTGTCATGTACATCAATGATCTGGATGATGGTGTGGTAAATTGGATTAGTAAGTATGCAGATGATACTAAGATAGGTGGGGTTGTGGATAATGAAGTAGATTTTCAAAGTCTACAGAGAGATTTATGCCAGTTGGAAGAGTGGACTGAAAGATGGCAGATGGAGTTTAATGCTGATAAGTGTGAGGTGCTACATCTTGGCAGGACAAATCAAAATAGGACGTACATGGTAAATGGTAGGGAATTGAAGAATGCAGGTGAACAGAGGGATCTGGGAGTAACTGTGCACAGTTCCCTGAAAGTGGAATCTCATGTAGATAGGGTGGTAAAGAAAGCTTTTGGTGTTCTGGCCTTTATAAATCAGAGCATTGAGTATAGAAGTTGGGATGTAATGTTAAAATTGCACAAGGCATTGGTGAGGCCAATTCTGGAGTATGGTGTACAATTTTGGTCGCCTAATTATAGGAAGGATGTCAACAAAATAGAGAGAGTACAGAGGAGATTTACTAGAATGTTGCCTGGGTTTCAGCAACTAAGTTACAGAGAAAGGTTGAACAAGTTAGGGCTTTATTCTTTGGAGCGCAGAAGGTTAAGGGGGGACTTGATAGAGGTCTTTAAAATGATGAGAGGGATAGACAGAGTTGACGTGGATAAGATTTTCCCACTGAGAGTAGGGAAGATTCAAACAAGGGGACATGACTTGAGAATTAAGGGACAGAAGTTTAGGGGTAACATGAGGGGGAACTTCTTTACTCAGAGAGTGGTGGCTGTGTGGAATGAGCTTCCAGTGAAGGTGGTGGAGGCAGGTTCGTTTTTATCATTTAAAAATTAAATTGGATAGTTATATGGACGGGAAAGGAATGGAGGGTTATGGTCTGAGCGCAGGTATATGGGACTAGGGGAGAATACGTGTTCGGCACGGACTAGAAGGGTCGAGATGGCCTGTTTCCGTGCTGTAATTGTTATATGGTTATATAGAGGGAGGGGTAGGGGGTAGAGTTGGAGAGGAGCAGAGAGGGAGGGGGTAGAGAGAGAGAGATGGGGTAGAGGAAGAGGGAGGGGGGTAGAGCCAGAGGGGGTAGAGATGGTGGGAGTGAGGATAGATAGGGAAGGGGCATCTCTCTCCTCCACCCCTCCCCATCTCCCTCCTCCACCACCTCCATCTCCCTCTACCACCCCACCCCCCACCCCATCTCCCTCCTCCTCATTTCTCTCATCCTCCTCCCCTCACTCCCATTACTTGCCCCAGGACCTACCCAGGTCGTAGAGCAGCGCCAGGGCCTGGAAATCAGACTGGTTCTTGTATTCGGCCCTGCCCTGGCTGAGGACTCCAGCAGTCAGCTCGCCCGCTGCCTGGGCTCCAGTGTCGACCCCGACTTTATCTCCGGGTTCGTCCCTGACCCCAGACCCAGGCTCTTCCTTGGTTCGAGCAGCGATTCTTTTCCCGGTCACAGCCGCCTCCCAAGCCCCGGACTCGGCCCTCACTCCAGCTCCAGCACCACACTCCCCACCGGGCGTCAGACGCTGGCAGCCACCGCCACGTGAGCGCTGGAGTGCCCCTCCTTCCCGGAGTGTCCTGTCCTGTCCTGTCTTGCGAGTGCATTGTGACATCACTCTGGGGTTTTTTCCGAATTGGGTGAGTTTTCGGGCTGTTTTTAAAACTTTAAACAATTCAATAGTTCGGAAATATAGGTGGGAATGCAACGGGAAGATGTTTATCGCCTCGACGGGGAAAATGTGAGTAGAATGTGTGAAAATGGGAAGGCTGTGGCCAAGCGTTTGGAAGAAAATAGAAAGATGGCGCCTGCCTGCGGCTACTTTTGCGGAGCTCCGGAAAAGAAAAGGCTCAACTACAACTTCCAACAACTTACCTGGATCAGAAAAACGGCAGAAATCGGTGCCGTTTCGGACAAGCTGCTGGAGCACCTCAAGGCTCTCGCAATTTCGCGGTCTCCCGCAGCTGCGGGAACCCCGGACTTTAAACTTTCCCACGCTGGCTGTGGAACTCCCGACCCGACTGTGGATCACAGGTACTGTACCTTGAAACCCCGGGATGACCCCCAGAGCCGACGGGCTTGATCTTCAAGGAATAACGGAGCTGGAGCTGCCGAATTTGAGGGAACCCCTGTTCGTTACGGAGCTGCCGTCTGTGAGGGAATCCCCGTTCCAGCGCAGGTCCGCAGAAACAGCAGGTACAGCAAGTACAGTACCTGGAAACAAAGGGGAAGCCTCCATTGTGTCCGGAAACGTGGCCGTCGGGCAGGACTTCAGGTCAGAATGAAGCGCAGGGGCCTTCGGCCCCCTCTCCCTACTATCCTACTGGCTAATGTACAGTCCCTTGAAAACAAAGTGGAGGACAAGGGCAAGACTGCTTTATCAAAGGGAGCTGAGGGAATGCTCTGTGTTCTGTTTCAGAGACATGGCTCACCGCCAGCTCCCCAGACTCAGCGGTCCAGCCTGAAGGGTTCTCCATCCACCGCATGGACCGTACCCTGGCATCTGGGAAAGGGAGGAGGGGGCGTCTGCCTCATGGTCAACTCTGCGTGGTGTTCAGACGTGGCAGTCCTGTCCAACTCCTGCTCTCCACACCTCGAACACCTGGCGGTGAAGTGCCGTCCCTTCTACCTCCTGAGAGAATTCACCTCCGTTATCCTGACCGCGGTCTACATCCCACCCCAGGCAGATGTCCGTCTGGCACTGGAGGAGCTGCACGCCGTGGTCAACAAACACCAGACGTCTTACCCCGAGGCATTTACCACCATTGCTGGGGACTTCAATAAGGCGAACCTCAAGAAATCACTCCCCAACTTCCACCAACATGTCTCCTGCTGCACCAGAGGACCTAACACCCTCGACCACTGCTACACCACCATTAAGAATGCCTATCGTTCTATCCCTCGCCCTCATTTCGGTAAGTCCGACCTACAGGCAGCAATTGAAGAGCGCACCCCCAGAAGTGAGGAGAGCACAGAGCAAGGGGGGGCAGAAGAACAACTCCAGGACTGTTTGGAGTCTGTAGACTGGGCAATGTTCAAGGACTCGCCAATGGACTTGAACGAATACGCCACAGTCGTTACAGACTTCATAAAGAAATGTGTGGAGGACTGCATCCCTACAAAAACCTTCCAGAGTGTTTCCCAATCAGAAACCTTGGATGAACTTTGAAATCCACACTCTCCTGAAGTCCAGACACAGGGCATTCACCTCCAATGATACAGTGGTCTACATGAAGACCAGATACGACCTTGGTAAGGCCATCAAAAAGGCCAAAAGGGACTTCTGCTCCAAACTGGAGGACGAGACAGATGTTCAGCAGCTGTGGCAGGGTCTGAATGCAATCACCTCCTACAAGGCGAAACCAGGAGGCAGCTCGAATGTCGGTGTAACATCACTCCCTGACGAGCTCAATGCGTTTTACGCACGCTTTGACAGGGAGAATACTGATGTGCCTTCCCGATCCCCCATTCACTGTGATGGCATTTCAGTCTCAGTCACAGAGGCCGATGTCAGGAAATCCTTCAGAGGGGTGAACCCCCGAAAAGCACCTGGTCCTGATGGTATACCCGGTCGTGTTCTAAAAACCTGTGCGGACCAACTGGCGGGAGTTTTTACGGACATTTTCAACCTCTCACTTCTGAGGTCTGAGGTCCCCACCTGCTTTAAAAGGGCATCAATTATACAGTGCCCAAGAAGAGTAAGGTGACGTGCCTCAATGACTATCGACCAGTGGCACTAACGCCGGTGGTGATGAAGTGCTTTTAGAGGTTGATCATGGAGCAAATCAACTCCTACCTCGACAAAAACCTGGACCCACTGCAGTTCGCGTACCGCCACAACAGATCAACGGTGGATGCGATCTCGCTGGCCCTCCACTCCGCACTGGACCACTTAGACAACAAAAACTCATATGTCAGGCTGTTATTCATTGATTACAGCACCAGCAAAACCAAGAAACTGATTGTGGACTTTGGAAGGAGTAGGAGGGGGACCCACAGCCCCATTTATATCAACGGGTCGATGGTTGAAAGGGTCAAGAACTTCAAATTCCTGGGCGTGCACATCTTTGAAGATCTTGTGTTCAAAAGGGAACTGCAGATGCTGGAATATCGAAGGTACACAAAATTGCTGGGGAAACTCAGCGGGTGCAGCAGCATCTATGGAGCGAAGGAAATAGGCGACGTTTCGGGCCGAAACCCTTCTTCAGACTGATGGGGGGTGGGGAAAGAAAGAAGGAAAAGGGGAGGAGGAGGAGGAGCCCGAGGGCGGGCGGATGGGAGGGTGGGAGGAGACAGCTAGAGGGTTAAGGAAGGGGAGGAGACAGCAAGGGCTAGCCAAATTAGGAGAATTCAAGGTTAATGCCATAAGGACGCAAGGTCCCCAGACGGAATATGAGGTGCTGTTCCTCCAATTTCCGCTGTTGCTCACTCTGGCAATGGAGGAGACCCAGGACAGAGAGGTCGGATTGGGAATGGGAGCTCTGAAGATCTTTTCTGGTCCAAGAACACTTACGCAATTATCAAAAAAGCTCATCAGCGCCTCTACTTCCTGAGAAGATTACGGAGAGTCGGATTGTCAAGGAAAACTCTCTCTAACTTCTACAGGTGCACAGTCGAGAGTATACTGACCGGTTGCATCGTGGCTTGGTTCGGCAATTTGAGCGCCCTGGAGAGGAAAAGACTACAAAAAGTAGTAAACACTGCCCAGTCCATCATCGGCTCTGTCCTCCCTACCATCGAGGGGATCTATCGCAGTCGCTGCCTCAAAAAGGCTGGCAGCATCATCAAGGACCCACGCCATCCTGGCCACACACTCATCTCTCCGCTGCCATCAGGTAGAAGGTACGGGAGCCTGAAATCTGCAACATCCAGGTTCAGGAACAGCTGCTTCCCCACAGCCATCAGTATTAAACACAACTTCAAAGAAACTCTGAACTATAACAGCCTATTGCACTTTATCTGTTTATTTATGTGCGTATATATATATTCTATGGTATATGGACACACTGATCTGTTCTGTATTTATGCCTACAATATTCTGTTGTGCTGCAGCAAGCAAGAATTTCATTGTCCTATCTGGGACACATGACAATAAACTCTCTTGACTTGACTTAAGTCGAGAAATAAAGCATAAAATGTTCAGTGAAGGTGGTCTCGGCCTCAAGGGGAAATATGTCAATCAGAATATGTAAAAATGTAATCATTACTTTTAGGGAGGGAGGGGGAGAGGTGGGGGGGGAAGTGTGGGGGAGGGGGAGGGAGGGTGGTGAGGGGATGGGGTGGAGGGAAGGGGGTAGGGGAGGGGTGGAGGGAAGGGGGTAGGGGAGGGGTGGAGGGGAGGAGAGAGGGTAGGAGGGAGATGGGGTAGGGGAGAGAGGGGGAAGAGTGTGGAGGGGGGGGAGGGGGTATGTGGGAGAGAGGGGGAAGAGTGTGGAGGGAGGGGGAGAGGGGTAGGGGGGAGAGAGGGGGAAGAGTGGGGAGGGAGGGGGATATGGGGTAGGGGGGAGAGAGGGGGAAGAGTGGGGAGAGAGGGGGATATGGGGTAGGGGAGAGAGGGGGAAGAGAGGGGGAGAGGGGTGGGGGCAGTCCATCTATTCCCCATTCCTTATCACCCCCACTCCTCTCCCTCTATTCCCACATTCTCCCTCCTCACCTCCCCCATTCCCCCCTCTCCCTCCCTACTCTCCCTCAATCCCCCCACTTCACTTCCCCAGGATCTCGCCTGACATCCGGATCTGCAGAACTTGCTCGTCCACAGAGAGGAACACAGAACAGGGAGGAGTCAGTGAGCCAAATGTCAGCGCGCGTCGGGGGCGGTGACGTATCTCGGCCTCGCGACGCCCGCAGCCGTGGATAACTGCCAGCTGACAACAGCCCTTTAAAGCCGCTAAGGCATGACGCGTTCGCCCAGGAGCGAGCGAGCGTTCACAGCAAAGAAGCACCGGCTTCTGACTCGCTGGAAACCCACAGTTGGAATGAGCGCGCAGGGGAGGGAAGGGGCGCGCAGGGGAGGGGAGGGGCTTCACGAGCTGCGCCGGCTGTGAGGAGAAAGTTCAGCGGAACTTATGAGGAGAAGTTCAGCGCGTGAGGTGTCGCTGCCCCGGGATCTGTAGAACGCAGCTGTAGAATCTTTGTTCTGCAGAACTTTCTCGATATTTCTGCGCCTTTAATCCACAGCGGTGGGGGGGGGGGGGGGGCGGGGCCAGGACGCAGGTGGGCCTGGATTGGTGGGCATTGTGACGTCAGTAGCTGATGAACGGCGTTTATATTTTAAAAATTTGTGTTTAGAAACATAGAAACATAGAAATTAGGTGCAGGAGTAGGCCATTCGGCCCTTCGGCCCTTCGAGCCTTCATGGCTGATCATCCAACTCAGTATCCCGTACCTGCCTTCTCTCCATACCCTCTGATCCCCTTAGCCACAAGGGCCACATCTAACTCCCTCTTAAATATAGCCAATGAACTGGCCTCGACTACCCTCTGTGGCAGGGAGTTCCAGAGATTCACCACTCTCTGTGTGAAAAAAGTTCTTCTCATCTCGGTTTTAAAGGATTTCCCCCTTATCCTTAAGCTGTGACCCCTTGTCCTGGACTTCCCCAACATCGGGAGCAATCTTCCTGCATCTAGCCTGTCCAACCCCTTAAGAATTTTGTAAGTTTGAGTTTTGTGAACAATTTTATTCAAAATCTGGGGAAATAACTGACCAAGGAGTGGATTTCTGAACTAATGTTAAATCTCTACCGAAATTATAAAAATCTCCGCGTTTTTGCGTCTGGTTTTCGAGGAGATACGTTTCAAAGGCAAAATGCCATACACCCACACACACACCCACACACACACAGAGTTTTAAATATAAATAGATAGATATGATGCGGTGATATGGATGTTCGGGCCGAGATTTTTACACTGCAGATGATGAGTGCTTGGAACGTGCTGCCAGGAAAGGTGGTTGAGGCAAAAAATGATAGTTGCTTTAAGAGGCATACGGATATGTAGTGAATGGGGGGATATGGATTATGTGCAGGCAGATAAGAGTTGCTCTTAGCATTATGTACGGCACAGACATTGTGGGCTGAAGTACGGTTCTTGTGCTGTACTGTTCAATGTACTGTAAGTGCTAAAGATCCCTGTGAACCAACTGGCTGGATTATTCAAGGACATCTTCACCCTCTTGCTTCTGCAGTCTGAAGTTCCAAGTACTTCAAAAGTAATGGTGCCCATTAAGTGCACAGTGATCCCCTCCTTCCTTGAATGCTGCCCAGCAGCACTTACATCCACCCTAATTAAGTGCTTTCTGAGGTTGGTCATGGCACTAACTCCTGCCTTATAAGTGACCTGCCTATCTCCACAACAGGTCAACAGTAGATACCATCTCACTGGCTCTCTGCTCTGCTCTGGACTATCTGGATAATACTAACACATACATCATGGTGCTGTTCATCGACTATACCTTGGCATTCAATACAATGAAAACTCATTGCCAGGCCTCAAGACCTGGGTCTCTGAACCCCCCTTTGCATGACTTCCTCGTCGGCAGACCTCAATCAGTGCAGATCGGTAACAACATCCTCCTCACTAACCATCAACACAGGTGCACCTCAAGGCTGTTTGCTTAGCCCCTGCTCTGCCTTTTTAACGCCCATGGCTGTGTGACTAATTGCAGCTCCAACGCCGTCTATACATTTGCCAATGCCATTGGTGATGCAGGTTGAATCACAGGTGGTGCTGAGTCCGTGTACGGGACAGAGATGGGATAGGGTTGAGTGGTGCCGCAACAATAACCTCTCGCTCAACGTCAACAAGACCAACCAACTAATCGCCGAGTCAACTAACCGTTGACAGCAGAAAGAAGAATTTGGGAGATCACGTGCCTGTTTTCATTAATTGGTCAGCAATGGAGAGAATTTACTGCTCCAAATTCCTGAGTATTAACAATGACCTGCCCTGGGCTTAGCACATGGATGTAAGTACAAAGAAAGTGCGCCAGTGTCTGTATTTCTTTATAATTTAAAGAGATTCAGCATGTCACTGAATACTGTTTTTTGTCTATTATTGTCACAAGTATTGGGATACAGTGAAAAACATTGCGTATTTTCTAGTCAAACTCTACTATAAATGAACACATCAGGTCATACACAAGTATTACAGGTAGAAACATAGAAATTAGGTGCAGGAGTAGGCCATTCGGCCCTTCGAGCCTGCACCGCCATTCAATATGATCATGGCTGATCATCCAACTCAGTATCCCGTACCTGCCTTCTCTCCATACCCTCTGATCCCCTTAGCCACAAGGGCCACATCTAACTCCCTCTTAAATATAGCCAATGAACTGGCCTCGACTACCCTCTGTGGCAGAGAGTTCCAGAGATTCACCACTCTCTGTGTGAAAAAAGGTAGTGCCAAGGGAAAAATACTAGAATACAGAATATTGTGCAATAGCTTTATAGCTTGTGTGCAGATATAAAACAATCCATGGGCCGCAATGAGGTAGGTTGGGAGATCAGGCCACACCATTAGCTTATGCAAGGACCATTCAGCAGTCTGATGACACCAGGGAAGAAGCTGTTCCTGCGTCAGGTGACAAATGCTTTCAAGCTTTTGTATAATGTTCCCGATGGAAGAGGGGAGAAGGGGGAATGACCAGAGTGTAAATGGTCCTTGATTATGTTGGCTGCCGTCCCAAGGCATAGTGAGACGAAGGGTGAGGAGGCTGATTTGCGTGGTGGGCTGGGCTACATCCACAACTCTAATTTCCTGTTGTCCCTGCTAGAGCTGTTGTCAAATCAAGATGTGATGTATTTCTCATCGGCAAACCTCAATCAATGCAGATTGGTAACAACATCTCCTGCTCAGATTTCCAACAACTGCAATAGTTTGCTTTTCAGTGTTTAATTTCATCCTCCATGCACTAGAAACCTTTAGAAAGTGGGTTAAAAGGATTTAATATTGTTGACCTCCGGGCCTTCGTAATTCTAGTCGGGTCTCTTCACGCCTTAAAACTATTCACACTACTGGAGCAAAGTGCCAAGTTTTTTTAAGTGATCTCTATTTTGGAAAGAACTCAGGGACTTATGTACAGAGATGTAAGTAACTACAGATGCTGGAATATTGTTTGTGGGAGCTTCCTTTGTGTCAAGTGGGTGCTGTATTTTCTACATCGCTCTGTGATTTAATGTCAAAAAGTACTTCACTGGCGGTAAAGAGCTTTGGACGCTCCGAGATGTTTGAAAGCACTATATAAACACAAGTCTTCCTTTTGTAATGTTATGATATATTTTCCATTAAAGCCAAGGCTATTATAACATGGTGATTGCATTATTGGATTGGTAACTGGGCTACTAATCTATGGATAGACAAAAAGCGCTGTAGTAACTCAACAGGTCAGGCAGCATCTCTGGAAAAAAAAAGATGCCATTCATGTTCTCCAGAGATGCTGCCTGACCCACTGAGTTACTCGAGCACTTTGTGTCTATCTTTGGTATAAACCAGCACCTGGAGTTCTTTGTTTCTACATTCTAATCTGTGGGCATGCATTTGAATCCAGCCTTGATGTTGGAAGAAATTAAATCTTGATAAAAAATGTGCCTGTCAAATGCCTTCCAGGGAAGCAGTCTGTTATTCAGACTCTCTCTGGAGTATACGTGACATAAAACTCAATATTGAGGCTGACGTTTGACCTCCTTTTAAAATGGCCGTCAAGAGTCAAGAATTAAGAGTCAATAATGTGTTATTGTCATATGTCCTGAAATGAAATAATGAAATCCTTACTTGCAGCATCACAACAGATATGTAATTATCCTACTCTGTAAACACCACATTAAAGGAAGTTCAATACATTAAAAAAAAAAGCCATAATAGTGGAGGCATTTGGGGATATACAATAAAGTTTGTCAGTGTCCACTTTCTTGTGAACAGATATATAAATAAAATGTGTAGGAATGGACTGCAGATGCTGGTTTAAACCGGAGATAGACACAAAATGCTGGAGTAACTCAGCGGGACAGGCAGCATCTCTGGAGAGAAGGAATTTCAACGTGGATTTACTGCTTTGTTGCATCTGCAGTGAGGTTGGTTGTGGAGATTCCTGGCTTGTGGTGGGGGTTTGCTTGTGGACATTACCAGCAATCTGTTTGCCCAAGGATTTCAATTGATTCCTCTCCTATGTCATCATCCTTGAGATTGTATCTGGGAATCCGAGAATTTTCTGTGACATCCTGAGGAAGTCCGACAATGTGTTTAAATGAAGTATTTCTCTGTCAAGCTAACAGAGAAATTGAGGCAGGATGTCCTATGTAGGATTTACAGTAAAACTGTGTAAAATTATAGTTCGGGGCAAGGAGGATTTTCACACCAAACATAGAATGAGACCAGGTTGTAGTGTGTTGTGCTCATGTCCATTTTAATTGTGCACTTTTGGTAGAAAAACAGATTGGCATAGAATTTTAAACAGTGAATGATTGAAAGGTGTTGGTATTCACAGGAACCTGGGAGTACTTGTGCACAGAATACTGAAAGTGAACACATAGGCATTTGGGAAAACAAGCGATTTCTTGGCCATTATTTGAAGGGGATTTGAGTACAAGAATAGAGAGATCTTGCTTCAATTATACAGAGCCATAGTAAGACTGTTTCTGGAACGTTGTGTACAGTTCTCGTCTCCACATCAAATAAAGGTTATACCTTTGATGAAGGAAGTGCTGCTCTCCTTTAATTGATTGGCTCCTGGGGAGGCAGATTTGTTATCTGAGGAGGCATTTTTTAAAAGAAGAGGTGATCTCATTGAAACATACATAGTTCTTAAGGGGGTTTAGCTGGTAGATCTGGAGTTGCCCCAGAAATTGAAATACAATTTTCTACCCAAGACTTGTGGACGATCAATCACTGAATATATTCAAGATGGAGGGAGGTACATTTTTTAGATATTGAGGTATATGGATTTAGTTGCAAGAAAATGGTTCTGAGGTAAAAGATTAGAATCTTGATCTCATTGAACAGTGGTTCAAATATGCAGTGTGTCAGTAGGAACTGCAGATGCTGATTTAAACTGAAGATAGACACAAAAAGCTGGAGTAACTCAGCGGGACAGGTAGCGTCTCTGGAGAGAAGGAATGGCAGACGTTTCGGGTCGAGACCCTTTCTTCAGACTGGTAGGGCTGACTGGCCTATTCCTATTTCTACTTCTTACGTTCCTTTTAGTAATGGTCACAGAGTGGAATGGAAATGGAAACAGGCCTAATCTTCGGCCTAATTCATCCATGTCGACCAGGATGTTTACAACGCCGACTGAGATTCCAACAAACTGCCCACTAATCACTAGTGCCAGTCCTTCACTGGGCCACTAGGGGAGAGGGATCTCCTGGTGCCAGTCAGTATCCTCTACTGGCAACGATCCAGGCTCTGCTGAGATTTTTCAGCACATGTATTTGCCAAAAGGCGTTAAGGTTGGGGTTAGGGTCGGAGAACTCTGGATAGTGAGACCTCGGGAAGGTATGGGTCAATTGCTAAGAGCCTAAGACTTGGGAAATGGTGGGGGTGGGGGTGAAGGGGATTGCGAGGGTTAAATAACTGTTTTTAATTGTACTATTTGACTTTGGTAAGAGGAAAAAAAAGATGCATTAATTAGCACGGAACCTTGCCCAGTAGCATATAGGACAAAAATCTACAAACCCATTGCCTGTCAAATTCCATTTATCAATTGGAAAAATGCATAGCCAGTGGACAAGGTTTTTCATGGTGATATTGCAAAAATGTCTAACAAGAATTCAAATTTATGAAACTACAAATAATAGATGCCAGAGATCCTTTCATTAACAGGTTGTGTATACAATCCAAGGCAGGTAACATATCCTAAAGTAAAAAGTGCAAATGTAATGGCAAACTATTCAGTTTGATCATACGGTGACGCTTACCGCAGGTTGGAATGAGCACCAGGGAATGCTTTGTACACAGAGAGCATTAAATGTTGCTAAAATGTTTGTAGTGAACGTGTGCTGCCGTGGGGTTTCAGGATTACTGCTGTGTTGTTTGTGAGATATTATAGTTGTTTGGAAGGTAGATAAGGAAAAGACGGAGCTAGATAATTACATAGATAACAAAAAGAAAGGCTCATTCAGCTCATGTTGGTAATGTTTTGCAACCCTCATGGAAATCTTTCTTTAATGAACAATGGAGTGTCTGAAAGATTGTAATTTTTTTTAACGTGTTGTGATTCAAGGCTATTGAAACTTTGTGATCGTTGGAGACCCGTGTTCAATCCTGACCTTGGGTGCTGTTTGGTATGGAGTTCGCACGTTCTCCCTGTGACTACATGGGTTGTTGCCTGGTGCTCCAGTTTCCTCCCTCATCCCAAAGATGTGTAGGTTTGTAATTTAACTGGTCTCTGTCAATTGCTCCAAATGTGTAGGGAGTGGATGTAAATGGGGTCTGAGTGGGTGATCAATGGTCGCTTGGATTTGAAGGGCTTGTTTCCATGCTGTGTAATTCAATTAATCAAATAGAAACTGATAGGCTTGTGGGTATTTCAGAGAAACATTAAGCACATTGGTTGATCTGGAGTCAGAGATAGAGGCAGATTGGGTTTGGACAGCAGATGTCCTTCCCCGTAAACGGCCTGTCCCACTTTCACGACCTCTGCCGAGTTTGCCCTTGACTCATACTCGCAGCATGGCCGTCACAAGGTCGTTGGAGGTCGTAGGAGGTCGTAGGTAGGTCGTTATGCTAGTCGTAGGTACTGTGGCATCAAGTAGGTCGGGGCGTTTTTCTAGCACGAGTAAAAAAGGTTGTGACTTAGGTCATGAAATTGGGACAGGCCCTTAAGGCAATAGTAAACCCGATGGGTTATGAGGATCACTGAGTTCTACTTGATTCCGGAAGATTCCCAAGCAGCTGCGGCTCGCCTGCAGTCCGTCTGTCTTTTTCTTTTTTTTTGTTTTCTTTTGTCCTGTTTTGGTTTATTTTTGGTTGTGCATGTGTGGGGGGCGGGGGAAACTTGTTTTAGTCTCTTCCTTCAGGGGGATGCGACCTTTTATTTGTCGTCTCCGTCTGCGCTGAGGCCTAATCGCAGAGCTGGCGGCCTCCAACTAGGGCCGACCTCGAGGCTCCGGAGGCAGAGCCAGGACTCATCATCACGAAGCTGGCCGACCGGGGCTGTGGTGGCGCTGCGGCGGCGGCCCGACTTCGGAGCCTCGGAGGCTTCGGCCGTGGGCCCAGTGGACGACAACATCGGGAGCTCGCAGGTCCCAGGTTGGTGACCGATTCTCCGGAGCTCCCGCAACAACATCTTCGTCTGCTGGACTGGAGGGTGGCAGCTTCATCCGCTCCAGGCCGCGGAGTTTGAATCGGCCAGTACGTGGAGCTCGGATTCGGCCGCGGGACTCACCATCACCCGGCGGGGGGCCCAACATCAAAAGCCTGGATCGCCTCAATGCAGAGGGAGAAAAAGGAAGAAAGAGACAAGGACTTTAAGACTTTTGCCTTCCCTCACAGTGAGGAGGTGCCTGGTAGACTCACTGTGGTGGATGTTAAACTGTGTTAAGTGTGTGTTCTGTCATTTTGTTCTCTGTCATGACTGCAAGGTATGTAATTTTGTTCAAACTAAAAGTTTGATTGACAATAAAGGATACTTTACTTACTTTACTTGATCTCCAAAGATAGACACAAAAGGCTGGAGTAACTCAGCAGGACAGGCAGCATCTCTGGAGAGCAGAAATGGGTGACGTTTCGGGTCGAGACACTTCTTCACATTGGTTAGGTAACCTGACTACAGTAACGGAGATATTGATCATGTAAAGATACATTCTGGGGAGTAAAGGTGTGTTAAATCTGAGGAAAGAAATTATTTATTTAGCTTATTTTGTGACTTTGAATGTCCCAAATGTCTGAACAGACAACTTTTAGAGTACAGACTGTGTAGTTTAGTAAATTTAAAACAAATTAGTTCTGAACAAGCTCCCATAATCTACAATGATACAGCGAGCAAACAACATGTTTTTGTGATTCAGCTGATGAATGAAGGTTGAACAGGATGTGATGATAACTCACCTGCTGTCCTTTGAAATACTGTCGGGGAATTTTGTTACATCCATGTGAGACAGTAAACAAGCCTTCAGTTTGATGTCTCATCTCAAAGGTGATATCTTGAGTTGTGCAATTCACTCTCAGTACCACACTATGTGCCAGTCGGGGTCCTTTGTGATCAGTTATCTCTGACTTAAAGTGGCCAATGCTACTTATTGCGCCATGGCCGAAATCTAAGCAGGTCTTAATTTTATTCTCAAAGAGCAGGGGCTTTCCCCAAAGTTTTCCTCAACCACCATTATCAGAGCTGGTTATCTGGTTACTGGAGTTTATCTTGCACTAATTGTTATTCCCTTTATCCTGTAGCTGTACACTGTGGATGGCTTGATTGTAATCGTATATAGCTTTTCCGCTGACTGGATAGCATGCAACAAAAAGCGTTTTGCTGTACACGTGACAGTAAACTAAACTAAATTATGTATTACATGGGATAACACTATTTAACATTTATATTTACTTATGTTACATTGACTACACTACACCTCAGAATGAAAGGATTGGATCACGGTGATTTTTATCATTAATGTACTTCAACATGGTGTGATGAAATTCCATTTATGATGTTTATAGGTTGCATCAGTCTTTGCTAAAATAACATTCATTGCTTATGCATTTGCTCATTTCTCAGCAAAAGAATAGGAGTTTTTCAAGTAAGATGGTAAAGTCACTCTGACCTCTACGATGGCATTCTTTTGTTCCTGAATGAATTGTATAAACAAACGATATAGTTGATTTGGAACAGATACACAATCACTAAAGAAACTAATATGCTCGGAAATAATTATCTTCCATCACTCTGCAGCTAGTCAATCGTTTAGAAGATGTTTTAGGAATTAGTACTTCTTGGGCAGTCCTGAGTGATTGCAAATTGGGAGTTTCATTTCTGGAAGAAGTGTGGCCAGTTTAGGTCTTGGCCTATTTAATGTTCAATCAAATCACATGACTGGATAATTGAGGGGACGGTAAACTGACCATTTTTGCCTGAGTGCCTCAGGGACAGAGTAATTCATATCGAATGAACCTGTCATGTTCTTTGAATCTGGGTGGAACATATGTTGAGACAAGAATCGTACATATGCACGCTGGTACAGCGGTAGAGTCGCTGCCTTACAACACTTACAGTGCCAGAGACCCGGGTTTGATCCCGACTACGGGTACTGTCTGTACGGAGTTTGTACGTTCTCCCCGTGGGTTGCGTGGGTTTTCTCCGAGACCTTCAGTTTCCTCCCACACTTCAAAGACGTACAGGTATGTAGATTAATTGACTTGGTATGTGAAAATTGTCTCTAGTGTGTGTAGGATAGTGTTAATATGCGGGGATCGCCGGTTGGCACGGACCCGTTTGTCCGTGCTGTGTTTCAAAAATTAAAACTAAGTCAGCTCCACAGGGTTATGGGCTTGTCCCACTTGGCGATTTTTTAGGCAACTGCCAGCGACTCTCATAGACGTAGCAGGTCGCCGAAAAACCGGCGACAACCTACGCCTTCCTGGCGACAACCTACGCCTTCCTGGCGACAACCTACGCCTTCCTGGCGACAACCTACGACAGCACCTACGTCAGGAGAAGTCAAGCTATGTTCATTGGCGTCAAATCCACTGAAAGACGCTACGACTTTTTGCTCGACTGAGGAGACTACTCCCAGTGACCACAGGTGACCATGTGGCGACAAACTAGTCGCCTGCAGTTGCCTAAAAAATCGCCTGTGGGACAGGCCTGTGCAATTCTGAGACTGCAACAGGTAGAAATGGTGAAATTACTTTGCATGTCTTTTGAAGAACTTATCTACATTTATGGAACTCAATAGGGATAGTTTTTGTGTTTTTTTTGTTCTCATGCAAAAGATCACTATTATTGGGGCTGACTTCAAACACCCACTCGCTTTGTAAAATGTTACATATAGCTTCAATAGATAACCATGAAAAAAAAAATGATAGCAGGGCTAATATTTATTTATTTTGAGTTGAAGTGAGTAGGTACGAGAAAATTAGTATGTAACACCAGGGAGAATGCAGGGCTCCATGTTCATTAAGTACGTGCTGTTTTAATTTAATTTATATTGTGCACAATGTCTCTCTTCATTTAATAGAGGTGTCAGTTTGCCAAGAGGGCCAGGTTTTACATTGGCACATAATATGTCTGAGAAACACCTGATATGTACTTTTTATTCACAGATGCCTTCGGTATCATGACAGTGTTTGATGCAACACAGACTACGAGCATTTGCTCTTTTAAAGGTTATTCAAGCAAAATGTACAGTATACTGTCCATGTGGTTCCCAGTCTGAGCCCTTGTTTTTGCAGATAATGAAAGATTGTGCTTCATCTATATGTATTTTGTTTGTGCCATTGGCTGTATTTCACTGCAGCACGTTGTTCCTCGCACATCTGGGACATTTCCAAGAAACATGTGGGAGCATCTTTAGTGTTAGAGGGAATTATTTGGAGACTGTTCAAATGACGGTTCTGAAATGAATATGTTCTCAACTTTGTTGTCCTATATCAATGTTGGCAACTTCCAAAACAAGTTATGATACGTTTGATGGAATGTTGCCCTTTTCTACCCCAACACAGTCTTTAATAGAGAGTACGTCTGTTTTTTATTCTACTTCTCAGACTTACCATCAATATGTCTTTTTTTCAATGAAATCTACGAAACAGTGCTAATTTATATTGTTTTTTGGTAGTATTTTGTCACAACCTCCCTCTGCACCAAATGCACAAATTAAGTTTAGAAGCACCCCATTAAACCATAGAGGTTGCCAGTCCATTGTGCATAAAGAGTAATTAAAAAAATAATTTGCTGTGTAAAAGGGAAATTCTGCACTTTCCACGTTTAAATAGTATGTTTATAGTTATAGTTTTAAGCTTGGCCTGTTCTGTACGACTCTAACTAATAAGAGAATGAAAACTTCCCTTGAGTCATTGAACACCTAATCTAAGCGGATACTGCAAAGCAAGACTGTGGGTGGAGGCAGGATGGCAGAGTTTCAAAAGAGATTATTTAGTCGTGAACTCAGCTACCTATTTCGAAGGGTGTAGAACATCCTATAGTACCATCTGAAGTCCAAAATGTTAAGTCCTAGACCTGCTTAACATCTCCCTTTTAACCATTGATATTAATGAGTAGTTAATTGTGTTACTGCTGTTTGTCCAATACCTGCCACGTGTAAATGTACTTCAGATTTTGCCTTATAGCAGTGATTGATTACACCTGAAAAATAATATATCAAGCTAAGATCAGCTTGGTCTTGAGTTACAATGAATGAAATGTAGATATTTCCATTCTATAATAGATCAAGAGTTCTGCATTTAGCATCCAGACCAGCTGAAGTGTTGAGTCTTTATGCACTGTACAGAAATGGCTTCATAAATAATTAAAAGACTCCCTCCCCCATCCACAAAATAGCTAAACATGCTCCTTCTCCCCCCTCTATTCCCCCTTCCCTGGTGCTCACTCATTTCTCCCACTATCCTGCCTCTTTTTAACCCCTCTCTCCATCCCTTTCCATCAATATCCCTCCCTCTGGCTTTACATGTCACTCCTCCTCTCTCCTTATCTGACACCCTATTGTTCCCTTGTCACCGTTTTGTCTCCTTTTATAACCTTTTGTCCCTTTTTCATCTCTAGCCTTTATTCATCCTTCTACCAAACAACCCCCCCCCCCCCTCACCTGTATCCACCTATCACTTCCTTGACTCTGTCCCACCCCCACCTATTTTCCAGCATTCTTCCTCCTACTACAATATGTCTGAAAAAGGGTGTCGACCTGAAACATCGCCAACCCATGCCTTCCATGTCTGACCTACTGAGTTACTCCTGCACTTTGGGTTCTACACAAGATTCCAGCATCTGCAGTTCCCTGCCTCTCCTTACATCCTTTCTGTATTCCCTTTATGTAAACATGCCTGGATGTTCTGTACATTCTTCAGGTCCAGAGTGTTGAAAATATGGATCAATATTTCTGACAAAGCAACTCCATACTATTATTACTTATAGATTTCTTATTGTTGTGTAAATTATGACCATATAGAGGTTAGCAAGTGTAAGGCTCTTTGACCTTCTTAAACGTGAACATCACTCTATTTTATGCCACACAAGCATTGACAACCTGGATCTCATTTAAAAAACCACGTCCACGTATTAATATATTAATCCATTCTCTGAATAAAATTATTTATTTATCTTGCGAAAAGAGAGGGTATACTTCAATGTAATAGGAAGGAAGTGTAGATGCTGGTTTATACCAAAGAAAGACACAAAGTGCTGGAGAAATTCACTGGGTCAGGCAGCATCACTAAAGGACAAGGATTGTGTTGTTTGAGGTAGAGGCCCTTCCTCAGACTGGAGAAGTGTCCCGACCCAAAACGTCACCTCTCCTTTTTCTCCAGAGATGCTGCTGCCTGACCAGCTGGATTTTGACACAGCACTTTGTGTTTAAGTCAGGGTAAATTACAAAACTGGTTAATTAGTTACTCCAGCACTTTGTGTCCTTTGCTGTAAGGGGCATGTGGTGTTTGTGGATGTAAAAGGCATCACAGAAATGTTGTATACATCCTTACTTTATGCAAAGCCTTTAATCCTTGAGAAACAAATAGCTGTGAGCAAAGTGAAGTCCACCCTATTTGAGGAGACGTCTATGTTATACTGTAAGCGATGGCTGGTTGGGTGCAGTTGATTTTACGAGTGGATAATTGTCTTGAACAGCAAACAGAACTCTGAGCTTTTCAATGTGATAATGAACAAGGTTCAGTCTCATTCCCGGGAGACTGTGTGTGAGAGAGACGAATAAATTATTCTGGCTGAGCAAGTCTGTGTTTATTAAGAAGTACAACACTGTAAAGCATTAAAACTCTCATCAGACATTACAACGCGCATGTAAGCTGACAAATGAGATAACATTGTAACACAGTCTATGTGCAGAATTGTACCAAGCTCACCAAGTCAAATATTCAACACAAATAAAGTCTGATGAGTCACAAATATTCACCCAGCAACCTGGGAATTTTAAGTATTGCAAAATCCTTTGGTCCATTGCAACAGACTTTTGAACTTCTTGGTTAAGAACGGGAAATATATCCTAAGGAATTTCTGCTTCATCATCTACTAACTCTCACATGTGCAGACAAGCTGGGGATCAGGGATGTTCTCACCAACTTGGCTGTGATCAACTTCACCTTTGACACAGGTTGCATTCTACGGAACTACAAGATAGCATCTGCTTTTCACGGGTGTTGTTTTAATTTATATTTATAATAAAACAAAAATACTTTACAAAAAATAACATAGGTTAACTTTATTCAGTTAATCTGCAATCAAGGAATCACAGCAAACTCTGGGCTCAACCAGCCTGGTTAATGCTGGTGACTCCCAGCAAGACAAGCATCTGTGACATTGGACTCCACATGGAATCCATGGATGGAGTGAAGCCATCCTGTACAACATCATCTATCACTTTGCACATCCAAGTCTTAGAACAACTCCACACCTCTGGATTTCCTTACCTGATTGGCAAAAATCCCCTTCAGAACCACAAACCATACCAGCGTGAATTGACTCAACACTAATTAAAAAGCAATGGTAATCATCTCAATCATTGCAAGTTCTTCAGAAGGCACCCGACCTGAAACGTCACCTATCCAAGTTCTCCAGAGATGAGGCCTGACACACTGAGTTACTCCAGCACTTTGTGCCTTTTCTGGAAATGAGCACCTGCAGTTCCTCATTTTCCTTAATAATTAAAGTCACTTTTTAGCAATTTGGCAAATTAGATTTTATTCTCCTTCTGCTGATATTTAAGGACATGTACCTTAAATGACTATCTGTGTAAATCTGTTACCAGAGATCTCCCAGTGGGAATCCCTCCATCTGTTTGGGGGAAGATATAGACCTCTGGCTAACTAAAGGCAGGCAGGCCGCGCAGTATGGCAGATTTTCTGTGCCCTTCCACTGAGCTCCTCACGTTCAGGTTTTCAATGGTTCAATGGCACTTTATTGTCAGGTGTACCTATGTATAGTGAAATTTGATCAATTTCACCTCCTGGGATAAATAAAGTATCGTATCGTAAATTATTTTTGTACATACAGTTCAGTGACAATCCTACCATACTTTAGGCACAATCGTACTATGTATAAGAGTGTATGATAAGGGACCACACTGAGTCTGTTCACATAGCACGGGAGGTGAGCCCACAGCCCGTTCACCAGCATCCATCTTTTCTTCTGCCCGCTGCCTCCGCCATCTTGAACGTATGTCTTAAGGTTTACCATTTCTGATGCACTTTGATTTGTCTATTCCTGACAATTCTGTGACATTAAATACTTCCTTGGAAATTAACTAATTGAAAGGTTGAGCATGAAAACAGGCCCTTCGGCCCATCGAGTCCATGCTGACCATTGATCACTAGTTCACAATAGTTCTATGTTATCCCACTGTCACATCCGCACACTACACACCAGGGGCAATGCACATTTGCTGATTAAAATTCAAACCCATACGTCTTTGATCTGTGGGAAGAACCAGAGCACCCGGATGAAACCCACACAGTCACAGGGAGAATGTGCAAACTCCACACAGGCAGCACCCGAGGTCAGGATCGAACACGGGCCTCTGGAGCTGTGGGGCAGCAGCTCTACCACTGCGTCACCCTACTTCCTTCCCACTAGCCATACTTTCATGGCTACAGCAGCATAATCATCAGTGCACGGCCTGTTACTCCACTCGACAAGAAGCATCCAGCTGTATCTGAAGAAGCTGGTATCTCAGAGAAAACAGACAATAAAAGCCTGTCACAGAGCCATGCCATCTGCTGCAACATTGCATGCAGCTTATGGTTGTCTCACATACTGACAGTAACTATCTCATTCATCTGTGTGCGGCTGGGCTGCAACGTAGGCCCCTGGGGATTGTGCTGTTGAGAGATACCTGCCCACCTTCACTCACATACGTTGTTAGCAGCCAACAAATACAGGGCAGATGCCAAGTAGCCCAATTATTTTCCTGCAGACTTGCACTTGGAATTTGGATTTACTTTTGCTTACTATCACTTACCAATTTCCTCAAACTTCAGTCTCAATAAATTCCATTTTACTGCAGGAGCTCAGTTATTCTGTGAATGTACACAAAAAAGCTGGAGAAACTCAGCGGGTGCAGCAGCATCTATGGTGCGAAGGAAATAGGCAACCTTTCGGCCCGAACCGTTGCCTATTTCCTTCGCTCCATAGATGCTGCTGCACCCGCTGAGTTTCTCCAGCTTTTTTGTGTACCTTCGATTTTCCAGCATCTGCAGTTCCTTCTTAAACACAGTTATTCTGTGAGTCTGAAACATTTTGGTTTAGTTTGGAGATACAGCGTGGAAGCAGACACTTCGGTCCACCGAGTCCGCGCCGACCAGCGATCCCCACGCACTAGTACTATCCTATGCACTAGGGACAATTTACAAGCCAATTAACCTCCAAACCTGTACGTCTTTGAAGTGTGGGAGGAAACCAGAGCACCCGGAGAAAACGCACGCAGTCACGGGGGAGAATGTACAGTCTATACACACAGCACCTGTTGTCGGGATTGGATGCCGGGACTCTGGCGCTGTAAGGCAGCAACTCTACTGCTGCGCCACCATACCACCCATTGTGCCGTGCAATGGTGCAGCCAGCAGAGCCAGTGCCTCACAGCGGCACAGACCCGGGTTCAATCCTGAGCTCAGATACTACTGTGTGGAGTTTCTGCATTCGCCCTGTAACTGTGTGGGTTTCCTCCAGGTGCGCTAGTTTCCTCTCACACCCCAAACACATGCAGGTTGTTAGGTTAGTTGGCCTCTTTGGCAACTGTGAATTGTGCCTAGTGTGCTGGTAGTTGTAGATTCTGGGGGGGGAGAGTCAATGGGAATAAGACAAGAACCCATTTGAGCTTCAGCCATTAAGCATCTTGCCATAATTAAAAAATGGGATTCATGAAAGATTAGTGCAAATGAGTGATTAATGGACAGCATGGGCTCAGTGGGCCAAAGGGCCTGTTTTCTGGCTGAATCTTTCTCTGACTATAGTCCATTTAATGTTAAAAATTATTTGCCTACTTGATCCCGGATCTTGCCAAATCCCTTGTCACCTCCAGACTTGAATGCTCCAGTACCCCTCCCTCCTTCCACTTCCTGTAAATGTTGGCTATTTGCTTTCCTAATCATGTGTTCATCTGGTGGGGTGTTAGATATTTTAGACACAAGGCACTGCAGATGCTGGAATCTTGTAGGGAAAAACACAGTGTGCTGGAGTAACCCAGCAGGTCAGGCTGCATCTCTGGAGAAAGTGGACAGGCATCGTTTTGGGTTAAGTCTGAGCCAAAACTTCCCTATCCATGTTACTCCGGCAGTTACTCTTTTTTTGCTGTGAAATATTTTTGTGTCTTACCCTGACAGGCGTCACTCAACAAAGGGTTCCCAATGGATCAGCACTGCAGCACAACTGCAAACAGATGAATCTAATAGTTCCTTGAAAAGGTAATGGTTACATTATTCGTTCAGAAGTCTAGACTTCTGGGCTGGAGGATAGCGTTTAAATCCCAAACAAACAATCATTTAGATTGTGGAGAAAATCAGGTAGCAAATTGGGGTTGCACCGTGGCTCAGCGGTAGAGTTGCTGCTTTACAGCGCCAGAGACCCGGGTTCCATCCTGACTGTGGGTGCTGTCTGTATGGAGTTTGTACATTCTCCCCGTGACCAGTTTTCTCCCACACTCCAAAGACGTACAGGTTTGTTGTTTAATTGGCTTCGGTAAAAATTGTAGATTGTTCCTCGTGTGTAGGATAGTGCTAGTGTACGGGGATCGATGGTCGGCACGGACTTGTTGGGCCGAACGGCCTATTTCCGCACAGTAACTAAACTAAAAAAAATGTAAAGGGAAGATAATTGGTCATCATTGTCCAATCTTGGTTATATGTGACATGAGAAACTGCAATGGGATTGGCTTTAATCTGGCAAAGCCCACAACTCACGGATAATTACTATAAGAGTTTCTATCTGCAGGAGTGTGCTGGATGATAGGATGAGGCTGAAGAACTCCTCTTCAACCTGCATGAATACTAAACAGCCCCTCCCCTGTTGTAAATTTGCTAAGTTTAGTTTAGTTTAGTTTAGTTCAGTTTCTAAACAATAAACAATAGATGCAGGAGTGGGCCATTCGGCCCTTCGAGCCAGCACCACCATTCAATGTGATCATGGCTGATCATCCCCAATCCCCAATCAGTACCCCGTTCCTGCCTTCTCCCCATATCCCTTGACTCCGCTATTTTTAAGAGCCCTATCTCTTGAAAGCATCCAGAGAACCTGCCTCCACCGCCCTCTGAGGCAGAGAATTCCACACTCACCCCCCACTCTCTGTGAGAAAAAGTGTTTCCTCGTCTCCGTTCTTATTCTTAATCTGTGGCCCCTGGTTCTGGACTTCCCCCAACATTGGTTAGTTTAATTTAGTTTGTTGTCACATGCACTGACATACAGTGAAAGCTTTTGTTGCGTGCTAACCAGTCAGTGGAAAGACTATGCATGATTACAATCGAGCCATCCACAGTGTATAGATACATGATAAAGGGAATAACATGGATAATGTTTTGTGCAAAATAAAGTCCAGTAAAGTCCAATCAAAGATAGTCTGAGGGTTTCAAATTAGATAGATAGTAGCTCAGGACTGTTCTCTAGTTGTTGGTAAGATGGCTTAGTTGCCTGATAACAGCTGGGAAGAAACTATCCCTGAATCTGGTGATGTGCGTTTTCATACCTATACCTTTTACCCAATGGGATTGGGGAGAAGAGGGAGTGGCCAGGGTGCGACTCATCCTTGATGATGCTGCTGGCCTTGCCGAGGCAGCGTGAGGTGTCAATGGTCAGTGGAATGGAAGTTGGTTTATGTGATCGTCTGGGCTGCGTCCACAATTTTCTGCAATTTCTTACGATCTTGGTTAGATCTGTTCCCAAACCATACTGTGATGCAAATTCACTGACTAACGTCAATTCACTTGTCACATGATACCCAGGCACAATATACCAGTTTAATGAATTACAAAAAAACAGCTTATAAAGGGGCATTGAAACACAATATACCAGTTTACTCACAAAACTATGCCTTACTTTGTAACTGACTCACAATGTACCTATTATTGCTATTGATTTATGAATGGCACAAAGCACCATTATGGTTCATAATTTATGAATGGCTCAAAGACACAATATAATTACAGATCGCCTAATTCAAAATTTATTGGGCAAGATTATACAATTAAGCCTATCCTGATGTATTAGACAATGGTACAATGCACCATTTAATCCAGGGATAATAGGTCAAGTAAAGAAAAAAATCTGTTTTGGGCAGAGGCAGTTATTCACCGGTCAACATGGATAAATTAAAATTATTCCAAAATGTGATTTCCTTTTAAGAGTAATATATTTCAATATAGAACCACCAAAAATTGTTCAATCCTAATTCTTCTCCGGTGAAACTCCTTAAAAGTGCTCGCTTAACAATTCTAACGATTTTTGATTGGTAGCACAAGCTTGTTTATGAATACATGCTGTTTTTGAAAACTAAAAGGAAACATTTGACTTCCATTATATGAAGACTGCTAAAGATAGACACAAAATGCTGGAGTAACTCAGCGGGACTGGCAGCATCTCTAGAGAGAAGCAATGGGTGACATTTCAGGTCGAGACCCTTCTTCAGACGTCGGTACCAGCATCTGCAGTCCCTTCCCACAAAATATGAAGACTGCTATATTGTTGTCGACATCACAGTAGCTTGGAACGTAGTCTTTGCAATTCCCTCATATTGGTGACAAGAAGGACGAGACCTCTCTTGGGTGGCATGGTGGCGCAGCGATAGAGTTGCTGCCTTACATCACCAGAGATCTGGACTCAATCCTGACCATGATTGCTATCTGTACAGAGCTTGTACATTCACCCCGTTTTCTCTGGGTGCTTCAGTTTACTCCCACACTCCAAAGATGTACAGGTTTGTAGGTTAATTGGGTTTGGTTAACAAAAATTTTAATTTGTCCCTGGTGCATAAGATAGTGCTAGTGCATGGGGTGATCGTTGGTCAGCGTGGACTCGGTGGGCCAAAGGCCTGTTTCTGCACTGTATCTCTAAAGTCTAAAGTGAAGTAATTGAAGGGATCTACAGGTAGCACTGCCTCAAGAAGGCAGCTAAATCCACCTGGCCATGCTCTCATCTCATTACTATTGTCACGAAGAAGGCGTTACAGGAGTCTTTGGTTTAAACCAGCATCTGCAGTTCCTTCCTGCACAGGTTCTGGAAACACAACCCCAACCACAGCACAGAAATACCATAGATGTATATAAGGTTGCACCATGCACAATGGCTTGCACTATTATAGTCTGTTTACCTAGTATTACTGATAATCTATAGTATTGCTGTTTATTATATGTTTATTTGTCGTGCATTGTGTTTAAAGTGCATGAAAAGCCGCAACTAGTAAGAATTTCATCGTTCTGGTCCCGCTGCATGTGACAATTAAGCACTCTTGTCTCTCACTATTGATTGCACATATCTCCCTTTGGCATGATAATGTTGCCAGTGCTCTTGGTAGATTGCACACTGTTCACTGTACCATATGATAGGAGCCTCAGGTATTTCAGACGCCTGTAACATATAAATGTACCTGAAACTAATCATAACATTCCCCAAGCAAAGCATGTTGCAAGTAACCATGGCAGTGCCTTTTTGGACCATTACTTTTAAATCTGGTTTACCTACTGTTCACTTATTTCTGCCACAGGGGTTTGAGTTGAATGGACCCTGAATTATTGCACAAATCTTATTTCCCTCACTCTGTCATCCGTTTATATTGCTAATTTTATCTGGATCTGGATTTTTTTTACCATCCATTCGATTTTATTGTACATATAAGGACGAGGCCCGATTCTAAATGCATCAAAATAGTGTGAACAAAATATGAACCAGTCATTTTAAACATTCGAAGAATCCTGTGAACTGAAATGTGTGATGACAGCAAAGGTTACGTGCTATTTCTAATAATATCTTCTGCTGACGTCACACAGCTGCCAAGTGACAGCTGAGAAGCTCTCTGTTTTAGATTTATGGCAAGGTTGAAGCACGTACGGTTCTGTGTTATAGTGTTCTTATGAAAGGCCTGACAGGAAGAATGTGGTTGGCACTACCCTTCCTCTTGCAGCCTACTTCATCTGCTGTAATAATGTCTTTGTGCTCACCCCTTCCTCCACTCGGCCCCGTGACTTCAGGCACTCATGAATATGCACTGTTTAGACGCAGATCTTTAAGATGGGGGAAAAAAAGACAAAAAGCAAAGTATTGCAGTAGCTGAAAAAATTAATCACACACAAGAAACAAATTGGGGCAGCACGGTGGCACAGCAGTAGAGTTGCTGCCTTACAGTGCTCGCAGCCCCAGAGATCCGGGTTCCATCCCAACTACACAAGCCGTCTGTATGGAGTTTGTACCTTCTCCCCGTGACTGAGTGGGGTTTCTCTGGATCTTTGGTTTCCTCCCACACTCCAAAGACGTACAGGTTTTCAGGTTAATTGGCTTGGTATAAATCTAAATCATCCGTAGCGTGTGTAGGATAGTGTTAATTTGCGGGGATCGCTGGTTGGTGCAGACTCGGTGGGCTGAAGGGCCTGTTTCCGCGCTGTATCTCTAAACTAAACTAAAAGAAACACTTGGAAGGTCAGGCATGCTGCATGAACATTTTTTTTTAGAGTAGCAAACATTCTTATGGAGGAACTCACTAGGTCCAGCAGCATCTGTGGAAGGGAATGGTGCTGCCTCAAAAAGGCAGGCAGCATCATCAATATCCCACACCACCATCGCCACGTTCTCATTGCACATCAACCATTGGGAAGAAGGTATTGATGTCTGAAAACCTTGACCACCTGGTTCAAGAATTGTTCCTTCCCAACAACCATCAGGCTCTTGAACAGTACATAACACCGATTGATTAATTGTGGATTGTCTTAAGGGCCTGTCCCACTTACGCAACCTTTTCGGCGACTGCCGGCACCCGGAGTCCATCGCCGAAAAATTTCAACCTGTTGAAAATTCAGCGGCGATCAGAAAGACGCTACGACTCTTTGGGTGACTGAGGAGACCTCTCACGACCATGCAGGTGACCCCCTGGCGACCTGCCCCCTGGTGTCACCCCGCGACACCCGGACTTGCATTAAGGACTTGAAGGTTTATTTGCAATAATATTTGACTTATTAATTTATTATTTTATTTATTATATATTATGTATGTGCATTGTGTTACAGGCCTGTTATTTTGTTGTCAGTACTGATGACAATTAAACACTCTTGACTGTCTTGACGTTTTAGGTCGGGATGCCTTTTCTAGAGTGAAAGAGTAGAGGGGAGGTGGCCAGTATACAGAGGTGAGGACGAGGGGTGGGCCAAGAGTTAGCAAGTTATAGGTGGACCCAGGTGAGGAGGGGCATTATGTAGATGGAGTCAAGAAAGCCCTGGCGGGCGATGGTAAGTCCCGCAGCCGTTGAAGCCACGCCGGGCGATGTAAGGCCCCGCTCTGGGTCGATTTGGACCCCTCGATTCGGGCGGGCGAAGTTTACCATTGCGGGAGCTCCGAAAAGCGGTCTCCCACCAGGGACCTGCGAGCTCCCGATGTTACCGTCCACAGAGCCTGCAGCCGAAGCCTCCGAGCTCCGAAGTCGTGTCGCAGCCGCACGCCACCACAGCGCTCCGCACTCGGAAGTCGGCCAGCTCCGTGATGGTGAGTCCGCAGGCTCCGCGACTGGAGCCCCAGGTCGATTCCAGTTAGAGGCCGCTGGCTCCACGATGTTAGGCCCAACTTCCAGACTGTAAGACAGAAGTCACCCACCCATTCCTTCTCCCCAGGAGGCATGGTGGCGCAGCGGTAGAGTTGCTGTCTTACAGCGAATGCAGTACTGGAGACCCGGGTTTGAGCCTGACTATGGGTACTGTCTCTACGGAGTTTGTACATTCTCCCAGTGACCTGTGTGGGTTTTCTCCGAGATCTTCGGTTTCCTCCCACACGAAATATGTACAGGTTTGTAGGTTAATTGACTTGCTAACTGTAAACATTGTCCTTAGTGCAGGATAGTGTTAATGCGCGGGCATTGCTGGTTGTTGCGGGCCCAGTGGGCCGAAGGGCCTGGTTCCTCGCTGTGTCTCTAAACTAAACTAAACTAAACTAAACTAAACTAAAAATGCTACTTGTCCTGCTGAGTTTGGTTTAGTTTAGTGATACATAATGGAAACAGGCCCTATGACCCACCGGCTCTGCGCCGACCAACAAGTAGCTATGCACTAGCTCTATCCTTCACACGTGGGGCAATTTACAGAGACCAATTAACCTACAAACCCACACGTCTTTGAGATGTGAGAGAAAACAGGAGCACCCAGAGGAAACCCATGCAGGACAACGTACAAACTCCATACACACAGCACCTGTAGTCAAGATCGTATCCGGGTCTCTGGCACTGTAAGCCAGCATCTTTACCGCTGCACCACTGTGTTGCCTTGTGGCACACTAACTAACTAACCCAGCCTCTAACTATATGATAGCATCATGCAATAGAACAATCACAGTCCCTTCTGTCGTCAACTGGACATTACCAAGCACCTTGTGAATTTGTAACCACATTCTTATGAGCTCTGACATGTTTCTGTAGAAAAGAAATTTGCAGTAAAAATGTCATCAAAGATTCAGAGAAAAATATTTTCCAGAGAAATATCCAATGTTCGCAATAATTTGCCCCATAAGCATCCACCAGATATTCAGAGCTTCACTGTAATTGGTAGTTGTAAGTATGAATCATGTGATCTCTCAGAATGCCCACTGACTTTGGGAAGGATGGGCATTGCTAAAATATTGGATTTTGTTTCTGTTTAATCCTTGATTAAAAGGCTTCATTGCTCAACATTGTTGTTTCATACACAATATAATCAATCTCGCATAAGGATCTTGATATTAGTTCAGAGGTAGCAAAAGTTTTGCCTGCGATAGTAACAGGGAAATTAATCAGAATCAAAATAGTAGTGCCAGGTGGCGCAGCAGTAGAGTTGCTGCCTTACAGCGCCAGAGACCCGGGTTCGATCCTGACTATGGGTGTTGTCTGTACAGAGTTTGTACGTTTTCCCTGCGACCGTGTGGATTTTCTCCAGGCGCTCCAGATTTCTCCCACAATCTTTAATAAAATTGTAAATTGTTCCTAGTGTGTGGGATAGTGCTAGTGTATGGGGCCCACTGGTCTCCGTGGACTCCGTGGGCTGAAGGGCCTGTTTCTGCGCTTTATCTCTAAAGTCTAAAGTAGATAAGGTTTAAAATAAGGAAAGTGACATTTCTAGGCAATGAATCAAATGTTCCCTTCTTAACTGGCTTTTCAAATGGAAATTAATTATACTTGTGTTAAATGATCATTTATGCAGTATAACATTTTCCTAATAACTATTGCTGTAAATTACTCCTTCCTCTAAATTGCTTAAGTGTAAATAATTTTGATTGATTGCTTTAGTCAGCATAGTTCAGGTTTTGCATGTGGAATTTGCTATATTTCAAAAGCCTGAAGATGTTTTGGAAGGTGAATGCGAAACGCAATGAGCATCTTATTGCAAGACAAGTTGCGGATGGTTCTGTATAATTTTAAAAGAATGACACAGATCCTACCTCACTAAACATACCATTCATTCACAAAAAATCTTGAATAGTTTGAACAGGAAAAAGCTGTTTATAAAACATTACTTGTAGAAGGATGTGACACAATTTTGGATGTTAAGCTGGATGTACCAATAATAAAATGGATGAGTTACTGCATCCTTCACAGTCTCAGGCAAAAGGAAAAGGAAATGCTTGTTTTCATATTGCACCATTTCTCATGTCAAATTTCCCCCCTTTACTTTACAATTATTCAAGTAGTTTGAACTTAGATCATAGCTGTAATGCTGGTATGTGGTTATTCATCTATTCTCTACACAAACACTCACTAATCATAACTACATTTAGGGCAAAAGGAATGTAACTATTAGTATGGTGATCTGTACTCTGCTTCAAAAGATGGGAACTAGTTAGTTGAGAATTAGAAGAGACCTGAGGAAGGGTCTCGACCCGAAACGTCACCCATTCCTTCTCTCCAGAGTTACTCCAGCATTTTGTGTCTATCTTTGGTTTAAGCCAGCATCTGTGGTTCCTTCCTACACAGAACTCGTTAGAAAGTTGGGTTGATTGTCATCTGAAACATCGTCCACCACCGATTTTTCCGGCACCCTTGGTTCCAGAGCCTTTCTGGATTATCCATTGTGTTGGACTAATAGAGGTCACAGCCTAAGCGGAGTCCAGCAGTGCCAGAACAGTCCGCCTCAACCACCCAGGGGCCCAGATAGCAGCCCGCAAAGTCACCCCTGGGAAATCGGCTATGGGAACGGATCTGCTGGCTCTAGCCTGGCCGGAGTTCCAGAGCCCCAGCCGCAGGGGGCAAATCCGACCTGCTGATCGTCACGGAAGTCCTGATGAGGTTGAGATTGGCTACTTCACCCAGCCTAGGCACATTTTCAGAGGGTCATCCAGGGGGGATTTCAAGTGCGATCTCCAATTTTGTCCAAATTGAAGGGCTGGAAAATTGGTGGCGGCCCTGTACTCAGGAATTAAGGAATTAGGGAAATGAAGAACATCTTCTGTGCTAAAAATTAAAGCGTTGAGAGACAACTCAGAGGAGAAATAAGAACTCAAATTGCTGGAGAAACTCAGCAGATTATGCATAATCTCTGGCGAACATGGATAGGTGATGTTTCGGATCGAGATCCTTCGGTGGAGAAGTAAGAAGAATGGAAAGAAAAGTGCATCATATTTCACAGGACATACTGAGAAATAATTTGAGAAGGGGAGATCAACAAGGACGTATCCAGGACTCAAGGGCCTGAACTATAGGTAGAGGTTGGGCAGAGTAGAACATTATTCCTTGGAGTGCTGGAAGCTGAGAGGTGATCTTATAGAGATGTATAAAATCATGAGGGGAATAGATAGAGTGAATTCAGTCTTTTACCCATGGTAGGGGAATCAAGAACCAGGGGGATATATATTTAAGGTGAGAGGGGCAAGAAATAATAGGAACCTGAGGGGCAACCTTTTTCACTCAGAGAGTGGTGGGTACGTGGAACAAACTACCGGAAGAGGTAGATGACACAGGTAACAGCATTGACACTTGGACAGGTACATGGATAGGATAGGTATCGAGGGATATGAGACAAACTGAGGCAAATGGGAATAATTTAGATGGGTCATCTTGGTCGGCATGGGCGAGTTAGACCGAATGGCCTGTTTCTGTGCTGTATGGCCCTCCCAGATTCAGGGACAGTTTCTTCTCAGCTGTTATCAGGCAACTGAATGGTTCTCTCATCAGTCAGAGTGCAGTCCTGACCTCCCATCTACCTCATTAGAAAACTTTAAACTATCTTTAATTGGACTGTATCTTGCACTATATGTAGTACTCTTTATCTCTACACTGTGGACGGCTTCATTGTGATCATCTATAGTTTTTTTTTAAACTGGATAGCACCCAACCAAAGGCTTTTGACTGTACCTCGGTACATATAACCATATAACCATATAACAATTACAGCACGGAAACAGGCCATCTCGGCCCTACAAGTCCGCGCCGAACAATTTTTTTCCCTTAGTCCCACCTGCCTGCACTCATACCATAACCCTCCATTCCCTTCTCATCCATATGCCTATCCAATTTATTCTTAAATGATACCAACGAACCTGCCGCCACCACTTCCACTGGAAGCTCATTCCACACCGCTACCACTCTCTGAGTAAAGAAGTTCCCCCTCATGTTACCCCTAAACTTCTGTCCCTTAATTCTGAAGTCATGTCCTCTTGTTTGAATCTTCCCTATTCGCAAAGGGAAAAGCTTGATCACATCAACTCTGTCTATCCCTCTCATCATTTTAAAGACCTCTATCAAGTCCCCCCTTAACCTTCTGCGCTCCATGTAACAATAATAAACTAAGGTATGGCCCCATGACCTGTAATAAAGGTCCTAAATAACTACAATCAACATTGAGACAGTGTACAATAAAATGCTGTAAAAGCGGCAGGGTTGTTTCCTTTGAATAATATCCCTAGTTGTCCTGCTTGCTGCTGTGAAGCTGGTGGATTACATCAAAGATAGATCAAAATGCTGGAGTAACTCAGCGGGACGGGCAGCATCTCTGGATAGAAGGAACGGGTGACGTTTCGGGTTGAGACTCTTCTTCAGTCTCAGTTGTGCACCAGTCCTCAGTCCTCCCCCCCCCCCCCCCCCATTTTTCTGCCACTCATTCCCCGCTCCATTGATTCCCCCCCCCCCCTCCCCACCACCCCCTGCCAGTGAGATAAGTTTACTTCCGCCTTTTTTAATTCAGCTTTCATTCTCAGATAATAACTGGTTAATTTGACATTTTGTTTTTCCACTCTCCCACAGCCTTCTCTATTATCCGAGCTGCTGGTCCCACCTGGGTCTCCTAGCAACCGTCAACACGAAGATCCAATTGTCAGAACTTGACAGGTAAGCTGCCAGAAGCCCACTGCAATGAAGCAGAAAAATAACAACACAGCAAAGCCTTTAAAAGCAAATTAAAAGACACAGCCCTATCACTGCACAACAGAAAAAAAACAATTCCTAAATTAAATCCATCGTCCTCTGTCTAGATGGACACAAAATGCCGGAGTAACTCAGCGGGACATGAGTGATGTTTCAGGTTGAGACCTTTTTTCAGACTGAGAGACAGGGGAGAGGGAGACACAGAGATAAGGAAGGGTAATGTACATTTGCAGTTCCTTCCTACACAGTCTTCTGTTCTAGATTACCCAGGGTGAGAAATCCAACATCGTCTTTTGTGGAGCACATGAATAATTAAATTATTCCTAAAACCAGGATTACAAGATTGTGGTTTAGAACCAATTCAACGATATCCCTAATATATACTGACACAATATTCCTAATATACTGTGACAATATTAGTGTTGGCTGTTGGTTTATTGTTGTCATGCCTATTGACATACAACAGCGAGACACGTGTTGTCAAACAAAATGATCTTTATTAGATTAACACAGAACAGCTCTCAGAACCACAACAAGGGGCAAGGGTGTTACCAGCAGTATATATACGCCAGGGGAGACCCGTGACCCACTCTACCCGCCAAACCAAGTCACATGACCCAATCCCCAGAGCCGAGGGTTCGCACCACGAGTGGTTAACCACTAGAGGCCGCCACAGGACCCCCCCCCACCCCCCAGAATCAGAAGCACGGAACCAAAAGGGAAGAGGAACGAGGCGTTGCCCCCTCACATCCACTAACAGTGATCGAGCCCGCAGGAAATCGGCGCCCAGCAATGGCTGGGACACATCGGCAATGGTGAACGGCCAGGTAAAATGGCAAGTGCCAAAGATGAGCGGGATTGTGTGGATGCCGTAAACCCACAAGGTGCTGCTATACGCGGCAGTTAAAAAAGACCCCCGCTTCCCAGAATGAGTGTCCACCTACAATGGGGACAAAATGCTGACTTCCGACCCTGTGCCCATGTGGAGGAGCCGCACCACTCGATCCAGGTGGCTGAGCCCAAAGGTGCGGAGAAGCAGCGCCTTGAGGCCCTCATACTTATCGGCAGCTGGTGGCTAGTGTAAGTAAGGATCCAAGCGACTGGCCGTCTCCTGATCGAGCGCACCGACCACGTAATAGTAGCAGGTGTCTTCGGCAGTGGAACTGGGCCTCGGCCTGCTGGAACCACACCTGGGGCTGCGAGGTCCAGAAAACCGGCAGCTTATGTGTGACAATGTTTTGTTGGGCTGGATCAGCAGCAACGGCGGGTTGAGCGTTGGCAGCGTCCATATTTGAGATCCAAAATGACTATTTTGGACCGTCGGGGTCACCAATATAGCGAGACACGTCTTGTCAAACAAGTGATCTTTATTAGATTAACACAGAACAGCTCTCAGAATAACAATGGGACAAGGGTGTTACCAGCAGTATATATACCCCAGGGGAAAGCCGTGACCTGCTCTTCCCGCCAAACCAAGTCATGTGACCCAACCCCCAGAGCCGAGGGTTCGCAACATGAGTGGCTAACTACCAGGGGCCGCCACAATACAATGAAAATATTTTGTTTGCATGCTCTTCAATAAAATCAGATAATACTAGACATGAATACATCAGGCTATACATCAATACAGCAGGTAGAGCAAAATGTAAAATATCAGAATGCTGAAAGTAGTTCTTCAACATAGTAACGTTACAGTTCCAGAGAAAAGGTCCAATGACACAATGAAAAGGAGCCAGAGACCTGTCTATATAGATGGGATGATGGTGGAGAGAGTCTATAGCTTCAAATTCCTGGGTATGCATATGTCTGAAGATCTTTCCTGGACCTGGAACACCGATGCAATTATTAAGAAAGCCCATCAACGCCTCTACTTCCTGAGAAGATTGTGGAGGTTCAGTATATCATACTCTCTTGAACTTCTACAGGTGTACAGTAGAGCGCATATTGACTGGTCGCATCACGGCCTGGTTCGACAACTTGAACTCCCAGGAGCGGAGAAGATTGCAAAAGTGGTGAACACTGCCCAGTCCATCACAGGTTCTGATCTCCCCACCATTGACGGGATTTAGAGGAGTCGCTGCCTCAAAAAGGCAGCCAGCATCATCAGAGCCACACACCACCCTGGCCACACACTCATTTCACTCCTGCCACCGGGAGGAAGGTGTGCGAGCCTCCTTGTTTATTGTATTGTTTACACATTCTGTGGTGCTGCTGCAAGTGAGAATTTAATTATTCTGGGACTTATGACAATAAAACACTCTTGATTCTTCAAAATGACTGCAGTGAGCTAGGGTGGAAGGTTGGGACTACACCCTGGTAAATGGGTGGACACATCAGAAGTCTGATAACAGAGGGTATCAGTGGAAGGGGGCAGGGAAGAAGGTCCTTGATTATGTTGGCTGCTTTCCCAAGGCAGAGTGAGTCTACAGGGGGATTGAGTCAACAGGGGGAGTTTGGTTCATGTAAACAATGTATACGAACAGAATGATTGTTTAACCTTCTTGTGCTTCAAAGTCAAATTATAAAGTCTTGTTTGTTAAACTCTGAAGAAACAATATTAAAATAAAGGCTTCTCTTTCTCCTCTGCTGAAACAGTTAAAGATTCCAATGCAGGTGGACTCATTGATACAAAACCCAGAGAGGAGATAGACACAAACAGCTGGAGTAACTCAGCAGGTCAGGCAGCATCTGTGGAGATAAGGAATAGATGACGTTTTGGGTCACAGAGAGACTGAGAGTCAGGGGAGAGGGAAACTAGAGGTATGAAAAGGTAGATAACAGATATGAGGGACATATGTAACAGTGCAGACACTTGGTGTAGCTATGTTCTGTGTTTCTGAGTCAGCTTGTTATTTCTATGTTCTGTTTCAGTGCATTTGGATGTTATTTTTAGCTTCTGTGTCAGTGTGTCTACTTGTGAGATGTGTCTGTGGCTGCTCATAATTCCTGTGTGTTGTGTCAGTTTATCTGCTCATCATTTTTGTGCGCTGTGTCATTGGGTCTGCTTGTTACTTCTGTAATTGGCAGTGGTGAGAGAAGACATCTTGCTTTAATAGGGTATCAAACTCGAAGGCGTGACTCGGATGTGTCAAATGGGTTAAAGGAATTGTTAAATGCTATCACAAAGTTTCCGCGTTGCAGCAACTTGTCAGGAGGGTCATGTTTCTGAGACGACTCAGTAAAACCGACTCAAAACACAATGTGCAGGAAGGAACTGCAGATAGAAACATAGAAAATAGGTGCAGGAGTAGGCCATTCGGCCCTTCAAGCCTGCACCGCCATTCAATATGATCATGGCTGATCATCCAACTCAGTATCCCATCCCTGCCTTCTCTCCATACCCCCTGATCCCTTTAGCCACAAGGGCCACATTGAATCCTTTATTGATTGAATTTAATCCTTTATTTGTCATTCAGACCTTTCAGTCTGAACGAAATGTCGTTGCCTGCAGCCATACATGTAATAATAACAAAACACAATAAACACAAATTAACATCCACCACAGTGAGTTCACCAAACACCTCCTCACTGTGATGGAGGCAAAGGTCTTAGAGTTACTGTCTCTTCCCTCCTCTTCTCCCTCTGCGCCGAGGCAATACCCCACCGGGCGATGGTAAGTCAGTCCCGCGGTTCAAGCTCCGCGGCCCAGGAGTGGTCGAAGCTGCCGCCCTCCAGTCCAGCGGACACAGCTGTTGCCACGGGAGCTCGGGAAAACAGGCACCAGCCTGTGACCTGCGAGCTCCCGACGATGTCGTCCACTGGCCCGCGGCCAAGCCCCGGATCCAGGTCGCCGCCGCGAGAACGCCGCCTCAGCCGCCGGAGCACCGTCTCCGCCCCGCACCGGGCCGCCCACACGGCAGCGTCTCAGCCCCGCACCGGGCTGCCCACACGGGAGCACCTTCCAGCCGGGAGCCGGTCCGCCCTCACCGGAGCGCCTTCCAGCCGGTAGCCAGGCCACCCACACGGCAGCGTCTCAGCCCCGCACCGGGCTGCTCACACGGGAGTGCCTTCCAGCCGGTAGCCGTGCCGCCCGCACGGGAGTGTCTCAGCCCCGCGCCGTCCGCCCTCACTGGAGCGCCGAGTCGTGCCGCTACCCGGACGTCGCCACAGCTCGAAGACGGCCAGCCTCGCGTTGGTGAGTCCTGGCAGGCTCTACCTCCGGACCCTCGAGGTCGGTCGCAGGTTGGAGGCCGCCAGCTCCGCCATTAGGCCTCAGCGCAGACGGGGGAAGAGAAGGGGGATACGACAAAAAAGTCGCATTCCCCCGAAGGGAGAGACAGAAAGCCCTGTTTCACCCTCTCCACACACACATAACACCACCTAATAACCAAAAAAATTGCTAAACTAGACAAAAAAAACAACACAAAAAAGTAAAAACAGACAGACTGCAGGCGAGCCGCAGCAGTATCACAGCGCCGCCACATCCGGTTCACTAACTCCCTCTTAAATATAGCCAATGAACTGGCCTCAACTACCTTCTGTGGCAGAGAATTCCACAGATTCACCACTCTGTGTAAAAAATGATTTTCTCATCTCGGTCTTAAAAGACTTCCCTCTTATCCTTAAACTGTGACCCCTAGTTCTGGACTTCCCCAACATCGGGAACAATCTTCCTGCATCTAGCCTGTCCAACCCCTTAATAATTTGGTAAGTTTCCATAAGATCCCCCCTCAATCTTCTGAATTCTAGCGTGTACAAGCCGAGTCTATCCAGTCTTTCTTCATATGAAAGTCCTGCCATCCCAGGAATCAGTCTGGTGAACCTTCTCTGTACTCCCTCTATGGCAAGAATGTCTTTCCTCAGATTAGGAGACCAAAACTGTACGCAATACTCCAGGTGTGGTCTCACCAAGACCCTGTACAACTGCAGTAGAACCTCCCTGCTCTTATACTCAAATCCTTTTGCTATGAATGCTAACATACCATTTGCTTTCTTCACTGCCTGCTGCACCTGCATTCCTACTTTCAATGACTGGTGTACCATGACACCCAGGTCTCATTGCATCTCCCCTTTTCCTAATCGGCCACCATTCATGGACTTGATAGAGGTCTTTAAAATGATGAGAGGGGTAGACAGAGTTGACGTGGATAAGCTTTTCCCACTGAGAGTAGGGAAGATTCAAACAAGGGGACATGACTTGAGAATTAAAGGACAGAAGTTTAGGGGTAACATGAGGGGGAACTTCTTTACTCAGAGAGTGGTGGCTGTGTGGAATGAGCTTCCAGTGGAAGTGGTGGAGGCAGGTTAGTTTTTATCATTTAAAAATAAATTGGATAGTTATATGGACGGGAAAGGAATGGAGGGTTATGGTCTGAGCGCAGGTATATGGGACTAGGGGAGAATACGTGTTCGGCACGGACTAGAAGGGTCGAGATGGCCTGTTTCCGTGCTGTAATTGTTATATGGTTATATGGTTATATTCAGATAATAGTCTACTTTTCTGTTTTTGCCACCAAAGTGGATAACCTCACATTTATCCACATTATCCAGATGCTGGTCTAAACTGAAGATAGACACAAAATGCTGGAGTAACTCAGCGGGGCAGGCAGCACGTGCTGGAGTAACGCAATGGTAGAGTTGCTGCCTTACCGCGCCAGGGTCCCGGGTTCATTCCTGACTACGGGTGCTGTCTGTACAAAGTTTATACGCTCTCCCGATGACCTGTGTGGGTTTCCTCCCACACTACAAAAGACATACAGGTTTGTAAGCCAATTGGTTTGGTAGAATTGTGAATCGTCCCTAGTGTGTAGGATAGTGTAAGTGTGCGGCAATCTCTGGCTGGCACGGACTCGGTGGGCTGAAGGACCTGTTTCCGCGCGGCATCTCTAAACTAAACTCAGCAGATCAGGCAGCATCAGTGGTCAAAACTGCAGATGTTGGTTTAAACCGAAGATAGACACAAAAAGTTGCAATAACTCAGCGGGTCAGTCAGTATCTCTGGAGAAAAGGAATAGGTGATGTTTTGGGTCGAGACCCTTCAGTCTGAAGAAGGATACTGATCTGAAAAAATCACCAGCTGTTACAACTGCCGTATCTTCTTAACAACTAGAGAGTGGTCCTAATCCTCCCATCTAGCTTAATGTGGATCTTCAAACTAATCTTTAATTGGACTTTACCATATAACCATATAACAATATAACAATTACAGCACGGAAACAGGCCATCTCGGCCCTTCCTGTCCGTGCCGAACACTTATTCTCCCCTAGTCCCATCTACCTGCACTCAGACCATAACCCTCCATTCCTTTCCCATCCATATACCTATCCAATTTATTTTTAAATGATAAAATCGAACCTGCCTCCACCACTTCCACTGGAAGCTTATTCCACACAGCTACCACTCTCTGAGTAAAGAAGTTCCCCCTCATGTTACCCCTAAACTTCTGTCCTTTAATTCTGAAGTCATGTCCTCTTGTTTGAATCTTCCGTACTCTCAATGGGAAAAGCTTGTCCACATCAACTCTGTCTATCCCTCTCATCATTTTAAAGATCTCTATCAAGTCCCCCCTTAACCTTCTGCGCTCCAAAGAATAAAGGCCTAACTTGTTCAACCTTTCTCTGTAACTTAGTTACCCAGGCAACATTCTAGTAAATCTCCTCTGTACTCTGTCTATTTTGTTAACATCCTTCCTATAATTAGGCGACCAAAATTGTACACCATACTCCAGAATTGGCTTCACCAATGCCTTGTACAATTTTAACATTCCATCCCAAACTTCTATACTCAATGCTCTGATTTATATAGGCCAGCACACCAAAACCTTTCTTTACCACCGTATCTACATGAGATTCCACTTTCAGGGAACTATGCACAGTTATTCCTAGATCCCTCTGTTCAACTTCATTCCTCAATTCGCAACCAGTTACCATGTACGTCCTATTTTGATTTGTCCTGCCAAGCTGTAGCACCTCACACTTATCAGCATTAAACTCCATCTGCCATCTTTCAGCCCACTCTTCCAAATGGCCTAAATCTCTCTGTAGAATTTGAAAATCTACTTCAATATCCACAACTCCACCTATCTTCGTATCATCTGCATACATACTAATCCAATTTACCACACCATCATCCAGATCATTGATGTATATGACAAACAACAGTGGACCCAACACAGATCCCTGTGGCACCCCACTAGTCACTGGCCTCCAACCTGACAAACAGCCATCCCACATTACTCTCTGGCATCTCCCATTCAGCCACTGTTGAATCTATCTTGCTACTCCACCATTAATACCCAACAATTGAACCTTCTTAACCAACCTTTCATGAGGAACCTTGTCAAAGGCCTTACTGAAGTCCATATTGACAACATCCACTGCTTTACCCTCATCAATTTCCCAAGTAACCTCTTCAAAAAATTCAAATCTTTACAGGATGTTATTTTGCACTAAAGGTTATGCCCTTTATCCTGTATCTGTACATTGTGGATGGCTTGGTTGTAATCACATATAGTCTTTTTGCTGACTGGATAGCACGCAACAAAAAGCTTTTCACTGTACCTTGGTACACTTGACAACAATGAACTAAACTATACTGTACTAAAGATTGCTGACCTGGAACATAGCCTGCCGGAAACGGCCCAACCCAGCCCGACCCAAACCAGCCAGCACTGAGTCGGAGATGGCGCCGATGTCGCCAAACGGAGAGCAGAGACTCTGATCCCGGTGGAGGAGAACGACCAGCGACCAGTGACCAGTGCCCGCTGTGAGTCCCCATCGCACCGCCAGCCTTTTCCCCTCTGGTCCCCCTCACTGGCTCCTGCCCCCTCCCCCGTGATACCGCACTCTCTCCCATGGCTCTTCCCCCGTATTTTATCTGAGAAATCTCCCCCCTGCCCCAACACCCCTCCCCCCATAACTCCACCCCCCCCCCCACACACCCTTCCCTTCCACATACTAGCAATGTTACAACATTTTGAGATTAAAAAAATCAAGCCTGCAATTTATCCCTTCAGATAAAGCATAAAAATAAGTTTAATTTGACACCTAATTCACTTTCATATCTTCAGTATTAAAAACGTTATGGCCATTTTCATACTCGGAAATTAGCATCTAGTTAGTTCCATATTGCTTTTCCATTGACTTAACTCAAAAGCTGGGTTCAAGGACAGTCAAAAGCCCATACCTTTCTTAAAAATTAAGAGAACTGAATGAAATTTTCCGTTATTGTAGATTGAAGCATTCTGAAACAAATATGAAACAATCTCACTTGGATGACCTGAAATTAAAGCATATAATTAGTTAGTTACCTAATTATAGCTAATTACAAAATTCAATTACTAGATCTAAACATCTATCCATTTTTAAGAAAAGGTTAACATTTTTAAATACCCTAAGTGTCCAAATAACATTCACACAAGAATTCTCAATATAACATGATTTTTAAATCTCATTGTCATGAATTTATAGGCCAAATGGAAGGAATTTAGTGTTTAATTCCCGTAAATTAATGGCCATTTAAATCATCTTGCGAGTGGGATTTTGTGGAACGTGATCGATTGGAACGTTGCATTTGCGGTGAATTTAAACCTCATATCAGCAGGAAAAATATTGCCGGTTTGTATGGGGCCTAAGTCACCTTTTTGCAATGTGAAATTTTGATTAAAGGCATCCTAAGAAGCACGTTTATATGTAAAAATAAACGGCCTACCTTATGTTTTGTCCCGTACGTGAGACCTGTCCCGTTGTCGGTGTTGACGGCTTAAGAAGACGATTTTTATTTTATTTTTAATTTACTCCTGCTATTATCCAGCGGTTTTTAAAAAACGTGATAAAACGAATGTCGGAGCGATTTCTCTGCAGCAGCTAAACAGCCTGACAAAGATCGATTTCAACAGCCTGGAGAAAACGGCATGTTAAACCCGCCCCCCTCTCAAAGGCGCCAATGTCGCGCACACGGCCAGTGGCAGAACTGCAGCACCGCTGAAGGTAAGTTTTGTAACATACCTACACACACCCCTCAAAACCTTCCCCCTGCCCACACACACCCCTCTCCCACACACCCCTTTCCCCCAAACCCCCCCCCCACCCCTCTCCTCCACAACCTCCCCGCCCACACTTACCCTCCCCGCTCACCCCTCTGCCCACACATACCCACCTACCATACACCCCTCCCTCCCACACACCCCTCCCCCCACAACCACTCCCTGCCCACACACACCCCTCTCCACACAGCCCCATCCCCCCACACCCTCCCCCGCCCACACACCCCTACCCCTACATACCCCTCTCCCCACACAACCTCCCCCCTCCACCCCACAACTCCCCCTCCCCCACCCACAAACCCCTCCTCCACTAGACCCCCTGCCCACTACCCCCCTCTGCCCACACCCCACCCGGCCACACACACCCCTACCCCCGCCACATCCTCCCTCCCCCCCACATCCCGTCCACACACACCCCGCCCACACATACCCCCCTCCCCCCACGCGCCTCTCCCCCCACACCCCCTCCCTCCCCCCCACATACCCGCCTCCCACACACCCCTCCGTCGCAAACCACTCCCGCCCACAAACAAACTTCCCCCCCCCCCCCCCCCCCCCCCCACCACACATGTGGTGACTGGGACCCAACGAGTCAACTTAGTCTAGTATATCAGCCAGTAAGGCAGTATCTATGGTGGACATGGAGAAAATGTAAACATTGATTGGGTTGGCACGGTGGCGCTGCGGTAGAGTTGCTGCCTTACAGCGCCAGAGTTCCGGGTTCGATCCCGACTATGGTTGCTGACTCTTCAGGGTTTGTACGTTCTCCCCATGACCGATTTAGGCCCTTGCCCGGACTATTGCCACTCGACAATTTTGCCCTTTCAATGCTTACATGATTCCTCACTATAAACTGTCATTACCAACCGCTCACTAAGTGAAGATGTCTTTTTCTCTTGTCACCTTTAATTCTTCTGCATATCTTTCTAAATCTGCGTCCTGTGGGTTTGCTGGCCTTCCACTGATCAGAACAGTTTCTCTTTCCCTAGACACTTCCAGATTTTGAACACTGCTTTCAAAACAACTTACAACCCTTCATCCATTCCTTCTCTCCAGAGATGCTGCCTGTCCCGCTGAGTTACTCCAGCATTTTGTGTCAATTTAAAATATTATAGTTGTACCTACCTCTATTATTTCCTCCGGCACCTCGCTCCATACTGTATATCCACCACATTCTAGATGAGATCTTGCCCCTCAAATCCCCTTTACATCTTTCTTTTCTCATTTTAAATTTATGCCCTTCAGCCTCCTTCGCTCCAAGGAAAACAGTGCCAGTCTACCTAAAAATTTTGTACAGTTCAAGCTCTTCAGTCTCGGCAACTTATTTGAGAATCTTTTCTGCAACTTGTCCGTTCTGTTCAGATGTATCACAGTCATTCTCATGTTTACCACACACGTGTTAAATTGGGATTATGCCTGATACATGCAAGTTAGTAATACCACAACACTGATCTCTCTGCTACTGGGTTAGCTCACCTAGACTTCCATATCTGACTGGATACCCTGAAACCTGATAACCAGATTCAGGGACAGTTGTTATCAGGCAACTGAACCATTCTACCAACAATTAGAGAGCAGTCTGTCATGGTGGTGCAGTGGTAGAGTTGCTGCCTTGGAATGGAATGCTTTCTTGTCACATGTGACTAGGCACAGTGAAATTCTGTGCTGCATACCCAATGTAAACAAATACTGGCCATCCACGGCACAGACAAAGTTACAAAGTACGCCGGCTCCTATTTTTGTTCTTCCCCCCGTCCCCGCACAGAGGTTCACCCCCTCCCTCACAGTGGTCCTCCATGCTCTCATCGACCGTCGGCCGACCCGCTGCCGAGGCCCCATCGTCGCGAGGCCTCACCACTGTCCACGCCCCACTTCACGCCTCCGTAGTGCCGACCTGGGCTCCAGCCGCGGGCTCTGTCAGTTGTTCTGCCGACCCGCGAGGCCCGGCTCCTCCGTCCAACAAGCGAGGCCTTGGCCGGGCCCTGACCCGGGCTTCTATGCGGCGATCCGGAAGGCATTGAGACCGCAGCGCCTCGATAAAGGCCTCCAGCCACGTTCCCAGTCCACAGCCATCGGAAAGCCTTCTACCGCCCGGTGGCAGCGCCGGTGATCTGGGTTCGATCCCGACTACGGGTGCAGTCTGTACGGAATTTGAACGTTCTCCCCTTAAACGCATAGGTTTTCTCCGAGATCTTAGGTTTCGTCCCACATTCCAAAGACAGGTATGTAGATTAATTGGCTTGGTGTATTGGCTTGTAAATTGTCCCTAGTGTGTGGCGGGTGGTGTTAATGAGCGGGGATCGTGGACATGATGGGCCAAAGGGCCTGTTTCCATGCTGTATCTCTCTAAGCAGTCCTGAACTACTATCTATCTATCTCATTGGTGACCATCAAACTATCTTTGATCGGAGCTTACTGGCTTTATCTTGCACTAAACTTAATTCACGTTATTCCCTTTATAATGCAACCTGTACACTGCCAATGGCTCGATTGTAATCATGTTTCTGCTGACTGGTTAGCGTGCAACAAAAGCTTTTCACTGTACCTCAGTACACATGACAATAAACTAAGCTCAGCTTGAACTCAAACTGAACTCAAGCCAAATTAATTATTTCAGTGCTTAGTGAAAGTGAGGTAGCCAAATATTAAACAAACTGGGTTAAAAGCCTTAATTTAAATGCTTACAAAAAAGACAACTTCTGACTGATAATCTTCCCATCGCCAAAGCAACAAATGTCGGAGAAGTAACTGTATTATCTGTGCTGCCTGTGCAATTTTGCAGTACGTATAAGAACAATAACTTGAATTCAAGGCTTCTATTGTAAATCCCACATTTGTAAATCTAACATTTTTACAGAAAATGGCCTGTTATGACAATTATTATATTTCAGTTCTACTTTAAAAGCTATTTTGCTATTTGAACAAAACTGGTTAAAATTGCTTGCAATAATGATTACAGGAGTAAAGTGGATAATCCTGCAGAAAGATCAAAACAGAGGACTCAGCTGAGGAGAAAACAGCGACAGTAGATACACCACAATACTCTTTACACACCACTGACACCTGCTGGCGGGAATGGTATTGCCACCCCTTTCTCTTTATTTCAGCTGCCAATATTGAATGTTTTTGTTTGTTTGGTATGTTAGTTGAAGCCACAGAGTACTCTTTAAAAAAAAAAAAGGAAGGTTTGTACAGTTCACATCCGCATATCTCCCTGCAATGCAAAAACAGTAAGATGGAAGCAAGAAGGTACACAAAATTGCTGGAGAAACTCAGCGGGTGCAGCAGCATCGGAAGCACTCCTGGGCACATTGGGGCGGTGCACTGGTGCAGCTGGTAGAGCTGCTGCCTCACAGCGCCAGTTACCCGGGTTCGATCCTGACCTCTGATGGTACCTGTGTGCAGTTTGCACATTCTCCCTGTGACCTCATGGGTTTCCCCCCAGCTGCGCCAGTTTCCTTTCTCATCTAAAAGACAGTTCAACGGTTCTTTATTGTCACGTACCCACAGCACAATTAAATTCTTTTGCACAACCACAAATGCAGTCGCCATATTTTGGCACCGTTTACAAAGTAAAATGTCCAAAATGAAACTGAATCGCCCTCTCACCAGCTAGAGTATGGTCCTGACCTCCCATCTACTTATCAGAGCCATTCGAAATCTCTTTATTCGGAATTTGTCAGATTTTACCTTGCACTAAATATTGTGACGTTTAATATTTATTTGTGCTCTGGATAGCTTGAGTGTATTCATGTATAGTCTTTTCTTTGACCGGAGAGCACAAAAACAATAGCTTTTCACTGTACCTCGGTACACGTGACGATAATAAACTAAACTAAACTAAGCGGCATAATGGCAGCACAGTGGCGCAGCGGTAGATGTTGCTGCCTTACAGCGCTAGAGACCCGGGTTCCAACCTGACTACAGGTGCTGCCTGTACAGAGTTTGTAATACTCCCCGTGACCTCCGTGTGTTTTCTCCAGGAGCTCAGGAGCTCCGGCTTCGTCCCGAGTCCCGCACTCCAAAGACGTACACGTTTGTAGGTTAATTGACTTGGCATAAATGTAAATTGTCCGTAGTGTGTGTATGATAGTGTTGATGTGAGGGGATCGCTGATCGGTGCAGATTTGGTGGACCGAAGGGCCAGTTTCCACGACGTATCTCTAAACTAAACTAAGAATTCATTAATTCTTACTCCTAAGGTGCAGAATGAAAACATGTTGGGGAACCAACAGGAGATACAGAATGTGTAAATGGAATGTCACAGAACAGCACCTGAGGACTATGACATAGCAAAGCTCGTACCCCTGAGAGCTCAACATCCCAACATTTCTTCTCACTGGATCATGCCCTAATCGTAGAGAGGTGGGCACCTCATGGTCAGGACAGTGGAGCCACTCTGAACCCTACAGTAGGTCCCGGAGAATGATAGCAAAAGTGGGAGCTGTTAACCACCAAGCAGTTTGGTGGTTAACAGCACAAATAAAAATAGACACCAAGTGCTGGAGTAACTCTGCAAGTCAGGCAGTATCCCTCGAGAACATGGGGGTTAGGCGGCATTTAGGGTTCCGATCCGAAACATCACCTATCCATGTTCTCCAGTGATGCTGCCTGACCCTGCACTGTCTTTTTTTGTAAACCGGCATCTGCAGTTCATTGTTGAAGTAAAAATACAATGGCTCTGATACATCATTAAAATGATATTATACATTTGTTTAAACATAATTCAGGAGTAGGACACCTGTAAAATATAGCCGTATTTCTATGCTGCAATTTAATTTCCAATTATCATGAAAAAGGCTCCAATTATTACCACTCTGCATTGGATTACACACACTTTCTTTGTCTTTCAATGACTCGGCCCTCCCTCTGCTGGCTCTGAATTATATTACACATGGCTGAAAATCTGTTCGAAACTTCAAAATAGAAGACAGATACAAAATGCTCAGAGGCACAGGCCACATCTCTGGAGAGAAGGAATAGGTGACATCTCGGGGCGAGAAGGGTCTCGACCTGAAATATCACCCATTCCTTCTCTCCAGAACTGCTGCCTGTCCCACTGATTTACTACAGAATGTTGTGTCTATCTTCAGTGTAAACCAGCATCTGCAGTTCCTTCCCACACATTTCAAAATAAATAGAATTGACCTGTTTTCAGTAACATACGTATGTTTCCCTATATCACTACCTGTACAAGCAATTCAATTCCTCTAAATACTTAATGTTACAGAATTACATACATGTAATGACCCTTTTGTTCAGGGATTGGGAGAATAATTTCCCCACAGTACGCTGTATACACTAGGATTACTAAGCACTTGTGTGCTCTGCTCTAGAGTGCTGTTGCTCTCTTTACTACAGCTGTTTATGGTCTCCAAAGCAAGGGGATCCCGAGTTGTACATTATTTTGTTGAGTTGCATGTTTGAAGAGCCGACCTATGTTCTGTCTTCAAGAGTCCCGTGACATTTGTATAACTTTACACTACGCTTGTTGTGGTTTCTGGTTACAATATTCCATTGATGTTTTTGCCTTACACCCAGACATGGTTACTTTACACTCTGGGATTCAGTCTGAAAGCTATTTCTCCTTTTTATTAACAAAGCACTTGCCAAAAGAGCTGTACTTTCTCCAACTTGGAAGATTTAACAAGGTTTGTTATGACCCGCCAAATGCTGCCTGGAATATACAATTTCAACTGCATTCTGACTGTATGAAATTTCTTCATATATCTTCCATTTATATGGGATGGCACAGTGCGGCAGCTGGTAGAACCACTGCTTCATAGCTCCACAGACCCGGGTTTGATCCTAACCCCAGGTGCAGTCTGTGTGGAGTTTGCACCTTCTCCCTGTGACTGCATTGGTTGCCTTCAGGTGCTCTAGTTTCCTTCCACATCCCAAAGATGTGAAGGTTTGTAGGTTAATTGGCTTTTGTAAATTGCCCCTAGTGTGTAGAGGCTGGATGTGAAAGTGGGATATCATAGAACTAGTGTGAACGAGTGATCGATGGTCGCTGTGACCTCGGCGGGCCGAAGGACCTGTTTCCATGCTGTCCTCATCAATTGAAAAATAAAACTCATTTGCTCATGGTCTGCATCTCATTTTGGTGGATAGACACAAAATGCTGGAGTAACTCAGCGGGAAAGGCAGCATCACTGGAGAGAAGGAATGGTTGACTTTTCAGGTTGAGACCCTTCTTCAGACTGCAGTCTTGACCCAAAACATCACCCATTCCTTCTATCCAGCGATACCGCCTGCCCGGCTTGTATATTCTGGAATTTAGAAGGATGAGAGGGTATCTTATTGAAACTTTAGATTATTAAGGATTTGGACACGCTAGAGGCAGGAAACATGTTCCCGATGTTGGGGGAGTCCAGAACCAGTGGTCACAGTTTAAGAGTAAGGGATAAGCCATTTAGAATGGAGATGAGGAAACACCTTTTCACGCAGAAAGATGTAAGGTGGTGGAGGCCGGTTCTCTGGATACTTTCAAGAAGAGCTAGATAGGGCTCTTGAAGATAGTGGAGTCAGGGAATATGGGAAGAGGGCAGGAAAGGGGTACTGATTGTGGATGATCAGCCATGATCACGTTGAACGGTGCTGGCTTGAAGGGCCAAAGGGCCTATTCCTGCACCTATTGTCTAGTGTCTGCTGAGTTCCTCCAGCATTTTGTGCCTATCTTCGGTGTAAACCAGTATCTGCAGATTCCTCCTTCTCATTTTGGTGGAGTGGTTGCTGAAACAAGATAATCTGTTACGTGCTATCAGTGGGGGAGTGGTGGGGGGGGGGGGGGGGGGGGGGGTAGAGGAAGGGTTCAGTGCAGAGATCACTGGGTTTACTTTTGTTTAAAAAGTATTATTAAGCCATTTTAAGAACCAATCCTCTTTGATTAAACATTTGGTTATACATATCTAGAATGTAATGAGGAAAGGGCACACTTTTATAAATGGACCATTTTTCCACAGGGTCCATTCTCAGCATTTCACTGCATCTTTCCAACCACCGCGACTGTTCCAGTTTAATTTCCAATTGGTTAATAATTTTTCAACCTAATAATTATCGCCTGGTTGTTACTTGCTAATCTTTAAATAGCTTCAGTTTGTCATGCTTAAATTATTGTGTTCTCAAGAATTAAATTGTGGTATCTTTTAGAAAGCTTAATAGTTTTGCTGGAATATAAACACATAGCATTATCCACTGCAAATTACAGAATGGGAGAAAGTTTTTCAGTCAAATTATGTAAAGCATTTATCACACCACCCATTGATCTGGTTTCACCTCAGTTTCTTTGACTGAATTTGGTGCAGACAAGCCCATGTTATGACTTATCGACACCCATGCACCATCTGTACATACAAGCAAGCTCCAATAATATTTTTAGCTTCAAAAGCCAATGTATATAAAGCACTCATTCCAGTAAATAGCAAAATTAGTTTCCTCCCTCTCACCACTTTTGGAAGTTTTTCATTCTTATGTTTTGTATACCAAAGGTATGGTTAATTCATCGATTTTTGTAGATTTTCTAACATGGACAAATACAACTTTTTTGTGAAAACATGACTTATTTGTTAACCAGTGGGCAGACTGTAATCTGAAAATCAATGCTTCATAATTCATCAATTTCTAAATTGATCCTCATCAAATTGATAACAACATGAACACATTTTTGAAAAATGCATTGAAGACATAGATAGGTTAGTCACAGAACCTTTTTGCCAGGGTGTAAATGCCCAACACTGGAGAGCATAGATTTAATTTGAGAGGGAGAAAGTTTAATGGAGATGTGCGGGGCAAGTATTTTACACAGAGAATGGTAGGAGCTTGGAACGTATTACCAGGGGTGGTGGTGGTGGAGGAGGCAGATATGATGGTGGCTTTGGAAAGACCTTTAGATGGGCACATGGAAGTGCAGGGAATAGAGGGATATGGATCATCTACTGGCTGGTGAGATCAATTTAACTTGGCATCATGTTCGGCACAAACATTGTTCCTGCACTGCATTATTCTATATTCTATGTTGTACGTTTCACCAAATTGCATTTATGCCACATATTCAAATTGGAAAATTCCACCAACATTTGGTTTGTTGCCATTCATAATGTGGAGTAGTATTGGGTGTAAACAGCTCTCGCAATTGTTTGATCCTCAATTTGACAACCTTTTTGATCACTCGGTTTGGTATATTCAATATTGTCTGTATATTCAATGTTCAATAACCCGTCTGAAGAAGGGTGTCGACACGAAACGTCACCTATTACTTCTCTCCAGAGATGCTGCCTGTCCCGCTGAGTTACTCCAGCTTTTTGTGTCTATCTTCAATACTCTATTTACTGTCCTCTCGTAGATATCGGATAAACACTATCAAGTCACTGGCACCCATTGTGACATCCATGAAGGGTGATTTTTTGACTGGATATTAATGCAAAATAATGCTACAAATCACAAAACCATCTGTAGATTATTTTAAACATCAACATTAAAAAAGTGCAGAAGCTGGAAATCTGAAATAAAAATGGAAAATTCTCGAAAGTCTGCACAGGTTCAGCTTCCAGACCTGCTGAGTGTTCCCATAATTTTCAAGTCATAAATTTATTCTTGAATGTTAATATAGTGGATGGAATTTGGTAACATGCTATTTAATAGTAAGATTAAACGAGAACTTACCAGTTTGAAGTTTGATCTGTATTTTATGAGGAGTTATGATGAGGGATTACGTGAAGAACCCGCTCAGTGCGCAGGCGCGGCATACTTCCAAGCAGCGGTGTGGAATCACAGATAGACACAGTTATTTGAAGTAAACATAGTAAAGATAAGGAGACATCAATTTATCAGTTTGACCCATATAATGAGGGTGGGAGCGGAGAGCACGTAATCCCTCATCGTAACTCCTCATAAAATACAGATCAAACTTCAAACTGGTAAGTTCTCGTTTAATCTTACTATTTTACTTCGGAGTCACGTGAGTGACTACGTGAAGACTTCAAAGCTCTGTGATTTCAAACCGTGTAACAGTTCATACTTCACTCGCTGCCGAAGTCATTCGAGGGAGGAAGTATGTTATCGTAATCAACCATGAATCTGTTTGTAAAAACAATAATGGTGTTATTAACAACAACAAGACCAATTGCTCCCCCGGGCTTAAATTATATATTTTTTGCAGATTCTTTTTCTGCAAACGATACAGGTTCTGTCAGTGGTTTGTTATAAAAGTTTGGAACGTATACTCCCTAGACCACCCTGCAGTAGCCAGGATGTGGTCCATAGGCTCGTCCATCCTCTTAGTTACTGACGTGGAAGCTGTCCTGGTGGAATAAGATTTTATACACGTTAGTATTTACTCCAGCAACTCCCAGTACCTGCTTGAGCCACTAGAGATAGTTTAGCTCATCACCCGACCATGAGGTTTCCTGTGGCTGACCCATAAGGCTTTTTCCTCTCCCTCGGTATTCCTTATTGTGTCGATCTCTAAGTGGGTCATGACACATAAAACGTGGTTCAGGTGGGTATGCCCGGAATTTCATGACTGGACCTGCTGTTCCTGGTCTGTTCTGTTTGGCCAACCCTTGAATGGGCATGTGACACTATCTGGTGTTATAACCATGTTGTCCCATCGCAGTAGATGGGAGAGCTGGCTCTTTGTGTTGATGTAAGGCCACCAGCATGTCCATCTTCAGGGTAGGCTGTTCCAGGGTGAGTGACCTGGCTGGTGATCATCCCCCAAGGTATGTCAGGATTTCACTGACATCCCAATTTGGGTGTACCTATTTCTGGGGAATGGATTGATATATCTCTCCTGTATCTGATCACCAGTGAGCGGTACCCAAGTTGAGTAGGCTAACAGAACATGTCCTTCATTGTGGTGAAGACCTGCCAGGAGCTCCAGTACAGTTTTTTGTTATAGTTGAATGTGTAATTCCTGTTTTGGAAAACAGTGTACCATTTCTTGATGCTCCTCAGGTATGTTCCCTAGGATATGCGACGGAATGCTGTCATCAGGTTGATAGTGCTGCTGATCCAAGCACAGCAATGGTCTTCCCAATTCTGCAATTCTTTTAAAGACCATGTCGAGGATCACTGGGAACCATGCTTGTGGACTTGGTCCACTGTAATTTGCGTAGTACCCGACTGATGAAGCCGTAGTACCTATTGAAGAGGTAGAAGGAAAGGAAACATAGAGATTAGGTTCCCCCCACCCCTCAATACGCGGGAATGTCTCCATTGCCGCTGCCTTGAGATTGGTTTCATGTGACGTAAGTTAGTACGTGGTGATTTAATTGGATATAAGGAATCGATATCTGGTGTCCATATTGCTTAGTAATTTCAGCAAATATTTTTGGTTTAAATGTATGTTTACAGTATTTAGCTCACCTGATAGGTGAGTTACTGATGGTCAAACATGTTTGACGACATACGGTTTCCAATTGTTAATAAATTGTCACCTAATATCGATGTTCTCCGCCCAAGTGGTTTGGTATATGCCACCACTGTGATGTTGTTATCTTATAAACGAACATGCAAATTTGGTGGATTACTGAGCAAATGCTTCACTAGAATTAAGTAAGTTAATATATAACATGTTTAAGTCAATTCATATTGGCATTATGTATTACAAGCTCAGTAACACATCAGGACACATAAGATGTTACTCAAAACAGGTGGAAGTGTACAACCATAATCCTTCCTGCCGATAAATTCCATGATAACACTACAGATTAATCCATTTGCCCCCATATTACAGGTATGGAGATAGTTTTGAACACTAGTATCTCAGCTCATAGGAAAGGTACAAAGTTCAGTAGCTGGTAATGCTGCTATATCCCAATTACTTTGCCACGTAGTTGATTGGTGGTTAATGCACCATGACAGATAGTCTTAATGAATACCAGATAACAAAGTTGTGGATGGTCAACGTAAATATCTGGATATATATTTTGTGCACAGTTCCCAGAGGCACTGCAATACTGGGTCGATGCGTGGAGTGGACGGAGCAAGCCCCTATTCCATCTCCCTGTTCCAAAATTCAATTTAATATATGGTCCCTAGATAACGGAGGTATCAGATTATTAAACTGATAAGAACAGATACTACACTTGATCTTAGCCAAAAGGCCGAGAAGCGATGCAGCTAAAGCTGTATCCAAGGATAGTTTGTCGTTAATATATAGACATGCCATGACGGAATGTTTCTAAGTGTCAGGGCTAGTTGATTCTGGATAACTTTGACTTAAATGCCGCAACGCTCATCATGGTTACACCATCCAGGTAATTGCGGTATATCCGAAACTTATATGAGAAGGTACTGAATAGTGTGCATCTTCAAGGTCGATGTCTACCATAAAGTATCCTTGGATCCATGGTAGTAGTTACAAATCCCATGAATGGGTATACCTGGTGCAATACTCAAGTGGTTTATCAACGATGGTGCGACATTCACCATCGTGGGAGGGTAGACCCCCTGGGGTGCTTGCTGAATTGCTGGCAAGATATTAATTCTATTCCCCTTGTATTTATTTTTTGGTATATAACTACCAAGAGTGATAGCTTCCTAACCAGGCGTGATTCACCCACCCCTTGTTAGTACAACCCTTAACCTTTATGTGATGGTAGGAACCATACTTATCTGTCTTCATTGTTGTTTTCTTCGGTTTCTGGTTCCTTGTTCTTGTAGGGACGATGTTTGTTGGGGGGGTGGCGCATTTTCCCTGGGGCCTGCTCTGGGCCGTGGCCTAAAATGCTACGGGTTTGGCATGCAGGCCCCGAGCTTTCACCAGTACCATGAGGTAGACGCACCTGGTGGACACGTAGAGGTACTGCTGTCTGGTTTAGTGTGGTGCTCATTCCAGACTCTGCCCTCTTGTGCCGAATAGTTTGAACACTTCGTCCAGTTTTTTAGGACTGGTTTGGTAAGTGCCAGGTAGCAGGATCTGTGCTTGTGAGGTCGGCGTTCTCATAGTCCTGTAATTTCATAGATTGAGGGCAGGTTTGTGAGTTCATTTGAGAAGTTATGAGGTATACCGTTGAACAGTAGGGTCAGATGTTTTGCCATACTACCCTGCCCTTCTGGAATGAGCAGGTGGACATGATAGCCGACGTCAGGGTACCAAATGCATTTTAAAAATATTTAGGTTAAATGCGCTGCTCAATGTATCCCCCAATAATGGCGGGCACTATGAGTAAATGCAATTTAGGGGAGGCGTGATAAAACCAACGCCTCATGGCTACCTGTGGATAGAGAACTGGCTGGCAAACAGGAAGCAAAGAGTAGGAGTAAACGGGTCCTTTTCACAATGGCAGGCAGTGACTAGTGGGGTACCGCAAGGCTCAGTGCTGGGACCCCAGCTATTTACAATATATATTAATAATCTGGATGAGGGAATTGAAGGCAATATCTCCAAGTTTGCAGATGACACTAAGCTGGGGGGCAGTGTTAGCTGTGAGGAGGATGCTAGGAGACTGCAAGGTGACTTGGATAGGCTGGGTGAGTGGGCAAATGTTTGGCAGATGCAGTATAATGTGGATAAATGTGAGGTTCTCCATTTTGGTGGTAAAAACAGGAAAGCAGACTATTATCTAAATGGTGGCCGACTAGGAAAAGGGGAGATGCAGCGAGACCTGGGTGTCATGGTACACCAGTCATTGAAAGTGGGCATGCAGGTGCAGCAGGCAGTGAAGAAAGCGAATGGTATGTTAGCTTTCATAGCAAAAGGATTTGAGTATAGGAGCAGGGAGGTTCTACTGCAGTTGTACAGGGTCTTGGTGAGACCACACCTGGAGTATTGCGTACAGTTTTGGTCTCCAAATCTGAGGAAGGACATTATTGCCATAGAGGGAGTGCAGAGAAGGTTCACCAGACTGATTCCTGGGATGTCAGGACTGTCTTATGAAGAAAGACTGGATAGACTTGGTTTATACTCTCTAGAATTTAGGAGATTGAGAGGGGATCTTATAGAAACTTACAAAATTCTTAAGGGGCTGGACAGGCTAGATGCAGGAAGATTGCTCCCGATGTAGGAATGGAGCGAGGTGGAGGATAATAGGAATGGAGCGAGGTGGAGGATAAATGAGTGGATGAGGGACTGGTGCAGTGGGTATGGATTCAAGTTTCTGGATAATTGGGACCTCTTTTGGGGAAGGTGCGACCTGTACAGAAAGGACGGGTTGCACTTGAACTCAAGGGGGACCAATATCCTGGCGGGAGATTTGCAAAGGCTACTGGGGAGACTTTAAACTAGTATGGTTGGGGGGAGGGACTCAAATTGGGAAAGCTAGCAGTCAGTGTGTGAAGCAGGGGGCAGAGAATGGTAGCACTCTGACCCAAAATGTAGGGGAGAGAGAAGAAAAAGAAAATAATCAGAGAATAAGAGAGGGTGGGTTTCTTAAATGTGTATATTTTAATGCTAGGAGCATTGTAAGAAAAGTGGATGAACTTAGAGCCTGGATTGACACCTGGAAGTATGATGTTGTGGCGATTAGTGAAACATGGTTGCAGGAGGGCTGTGATTGGAAACTAAATATTCCAGGATTTCGTTGCTTCAGGTGTGATAGAATTGGAGGGGCAAGAGGTGGAGGTGTTGCATTGCTTATCAGGGAAGATATTACAGCAGTGCTTTGGCAGGATAGATTAGAGGGCTCGTCTAGGGAGGCTATTTGGGTGGAACTGAGAAATGGGAAAGGGGTAGCAACACTTATAGGGGTGTATTATAGACCGCCAAATGGGGAGCGAGAATTGGAAGAGCAAATATGTAAGGAGATTGCAGATATTAGTAGTAAGCACAAGGTAGTGATTGTGGGAGATTTCAATTTTCCACACATAGACTGGGAAACACATTCTGTAAATGGGCTGGATGGGTTGGAGTTTGTAAAATGTGTGCAGGATAGTTTTTTGCAACAATACATAGAAGTACCTACTAGAGAAGGGGCGGTACTGGACCTGTTAGGAAATGAGATGGGTCAGGTGGCAGAGGTATGCGTTGGGGAACAGTTCGGGTCCAGTGATCACAATACCATTAGTTTCAATATAATTATGGAGAGGGACAAAACTGGACCTAGGGTTGAGATTTTTGATTGGAGAAAGGCTAACTTTGAGGAGATGCGAAAGGATTTAAAAGGAGTAAATTGGGACAGTTTGTTTTATGGCAAAGATGTGGAAGAGAAATGGAGTACATTTAAAGGTGAAGTTTTAAGAGTACAGAATCTTTATGTCCCTGTTCGGTTGAAAGGAAATCGTAAAAATTGTAAAGAGCCATGGTTTTCAAGGGAAATTAGACACTTGGTTCGGAAAAAGAGGGAGATCTACAAGAGTTATAGGCAGCATGGAGTAAATGAGGTCCTTGAGGAGTATAAAGAATGTAAAAAGAATCTTAAGAAAGAAATTAGAAAAGCTAAAAGAAGATATGAGGTTGCTTTGGCAAGTAAGGTAAAAGTAAATCCGAATGGTTTCTACCGCTATATTAATAGCAAAAGGATAACGAGGGATAAAATTGGTCCATTAGAGAGTCAGAGTGGCCAACTATCTGCAGAGCCAAAAGAGATGGGGGAGCTATTGAACAGTTTCTTTTCTTCGGTATTCACCAAGGAGAAGGATATTGAATTATGTGAGGTAAGGGAAACAAGTAGAGTAGCTATGGAAACTATGAGGATCAAAGAAGAGGAAGTACTGACACTTTTGAGAAATATAAAAGTGGATAAGTCTCCAGGTCCGGACAGGATATTCCCTAGGACATTGAGGGAAGTTAGTGTAGAAATAGCAGGGGCTATGGCAGAAATATTTCAAATGTCATTAGAAACGGGAATAGTGCCGGAGGATTGGCGTACTGCGCATGTTGTTCCATTGTTTAAAAAGGGGTCTAAGAGTAAACCTAGCAATTATAGACCTGTTAGTTTGACGTCAGTGGTGGGCAAATTAATGGAAAGAATACTTAGAGATAATATATATAAGCATCTGGATAAACAGGGTCTGATTAGGAACAGTCAACATGGATTTGTGCCTGGAAGGTCATGTTTAACTAATCTTCTTGAATTTTTTGAAGATGTTACTCGGGAAATTGATGAGGGTAAAGCAGTGGATGTTATGTATATGGACTTCAGTAAGGCCTTTGACAAGGTTCCTCATGGAAGGTTGGTTAAGAAGGTTCAATGGTTGGGTATTAATGGTGGAGTAGCAAGATGGATTCAACAGTGGCTGAATGGGAGATGCCAGAGAGTAATGGTGGATGGTTGTTTGTCAGGTTGGAGGCCAGTGACGAGTGGGGTGCCACAGGGATCTGTGTTGGGTCCACTGTTGTTTGTCATGTACATCAATGATCTGGACGATGGTGTGGTAAATTGGATTAGTAAGTATGCAGATGATACTAAGATAGGTGGGGTTGCGGGTAATGAAGTAGAGTTTCAAAGTCTACAGAGAGATTTATGCCAGTTGGAAGAGTGGGCTGAAAGATGGCAGATGGAGTTTAATGCTGATAAGTGTGAGGTGCTACATCTTGGCAGGACAAATCAAAATAGGACGTACATGGTAAATGGTAGGGAATTGAAGAATGTAGGTGAACAGAGGGATCTGGGAATAACTGTGCACAGTTCCATGAAAGTGGAATCTCATGTAGATAGGGTGGTAAAGAAAGCTTTTGGTGTGCTGGCCTTTATAAATCAGAGCATTGAGTATAGAAGTTGGGATGTAATGTTAAAATTGTACAAGGCATTGGTGAGGCCAATTCTGGAGTATGGTGTACAATTTTGGTCGCCTAATTATAGGAAGGATGTCAACAAAATAGAGAGAGTACAGAGGAGATTTACTAGAATGTTGCCTGGGTTTCAGCAACTAAGTTACAGAGAAAGGTTGAACAAGTTAGGGCTTTATTCTTTGGAGCGCAGAAGGTTAAGGGGGGACTTGATAGAGGTTTTTAAAATGATGAGAGGGATAGACAGAGTTGACGTGGAAAAGCTTTTCCCACTGAGAGTAGGGAAGATTCAAACAAGGGGACATGACTTGAGAATTAAGGGACTGAAGTTTAGGGGTAACATGAGGGGGAACTTCTTTACTCAGAGAGTGGTAGCTGTGTGGAATGAGCTTCCAGTGAAGGTGGTGGAGGCAGGTTCGTTTTTATCATTTAAAAATAAATTGGATAGTTATATGGATGGGAAAGGAATGGAGGGTTATGGTCTGAGCGCAGGTATATGGGACTAGGGGAGATTATGTGTTTGGCACGGACTAGAGGGGTCGAGATGGCCTGTTTCCGTGCTGTAATTGTTATATGGTTATATGGTTATATGGTTGGGGAAGTCCAGGACAAGGGGTCACGGCTTAAGGATAAGGGGGAAATCCTTTAAAACCGAGATATAACCATATAACCATATAACAATTACAGCACGGAAACAGGCCATCTCGGCCCTACAAGTCCGCGCCGAACAATTTTTTTTTTCCCTTAGTCCCACCTGCCTGCACTCATACCATAACCCTCCATTCCCTTCTCATCCATATGCCTATCCAATTTATTCTTAATGATACCAACGAACCTGCCGCCACCACTTCCACTGGAAGCTCATTCCACACCGCTACCACTCTCTGAGTAAAGAAGTTCCCCCTCATGTTACCCCTAAACTTCTGTCCCTTAATTCTGAAGTCATGTCCTCTGGTTTGAATCTTCCCTATTCTCAAAGGGAAAAGCTTGATCACATCAACTCTGTCTATCCCTCTCATCATTTTAAAGACCTCTATCAAGTCCCCCCTTAACCTTCTGCGCTCCAGAGAATAAAGACCTAACTTATTCAACCTATCTCTGTAACTTAGTTGTTGAAACCCAGGCAACATTCTAGTAAATCTCCTCTGTACTCTCTCTATTTTGTTGACATCCTTCCTATAATTGGGCGACCAAAATTGTACACCATACTCCAGATTAGGTCTCACCAATGCCTTGTACAATTTTAACATTACATCCCAGCTTCTATACTCAATGCTCTGATTTATAAAGGCTAGCATACCAAAAGCTTTCTTTACCACCCTATCTATATGAGATTCCACCTTCAAGGAACTATGCACGGTTATTCCCAGATCCCTCTGTTCAACTGTATTCTTCAATTCCCTACCATTTATCATGTACGTCCTATTTTGATTTGTTCTGCCAAGGTGTAACACCTCACACTTATCAGCATTAAACTCCATCTGCCATCTTTCAGCCCATTTTTCCAAATGGCCTAAATCACTCTGTAGACTTTGGAAATCCTCTTCATTATCCACAACACCCCCTATCTTGGTATCATCTGCATACTTACTAATCCAATTTACCACCCCTTCATCCAGATCATTGATGTACATGACAAACAACAAAGGACCCAACACAGATCCCTGAGGCACCCCACTCGTCACTGGCCTCCAACCCGACAAACAGCCATCCACCATTACTCTCTTATACCCAACACTTTAACCTTCTTAACCAACCTTCCATGAGGAACCTTGTCAAAGGCCTTACTAAAGTCCATATAGACAACATCCACTGCTTTACCCTAATCAATTTCCCTAGTAACCTCTTCAAAAAATTCAAGAAGATTAGTCAAACATGACCTTCCAGGCACAAATCCATGTTGACTGTTCCTAATCAGACCCTGATTATCCAGATGCTTATATATATTATCTTTAAGTATCTTTTCCATTAATTTGCCCACCACTGAAGTCAAACTAACAGGTCTATAATTGCTACGTTTACTCTTAGAACCCTTTTTAAACAATGGAACAACATGCGCAGTACGCCAATCCTCGGGGACTATTCCCGTTTCTAATGACATTTGAAATATTTCTGTCATAGCCCCGGCTATTTCTACACTAACTTCCCTCAATGTCCTAGGGAATATCCTGTCAGGACCTGGAGACTTATCCACTTTTATATTTTTCAAAAGTGTCAGTACTTCTTTTTCTTTGAATCTCATAGTATCCATAGCTACTCTACTAGTTTCCCTTACCTCACATAATTCAATATCCTTCTCCTTGGTGAATACCGAAGAAAAGAAATTGTTCAATATCTCCCCCATCTCTTTTGGCTCTGCAGATAGCTGCCCACTCTGTTTCTCCAATGGACCAATTTTATCCCTCGTTATCCTTTTTCTATTAATATAGCTGTAGAAACCTTTGGATTTACTTTCACCTTACTTGCCAAAGCAACCTCATAACTTCTTTTAGCTTTTCTAATTTATTTCTTAAGATTCTTTTTACATTCTTTATACTCCTCAAGCACCTCATTTACTCCATGCTGCCTATAACTCTTGTAGATCTCCCTCTTTTTCCGAACAAGATGTCCAATTTCCCTTGAAAACCAGGGCTCTTTCCAATTTTTACTGTTTCCTTTCAACCGAACAGGAACATAAAGATTCTGTACTCTTAAAATTTCCCCTTTAAATGTCCACCATTTCTCTTCTACATCTTTCCCATAAAACAAAAGTCCCAGTCCACTCCTTTTAAATCATCTCGCATCTCATCAAAGTTAGCCTTTCTCCAATCAAAAATCTCAACCCTATGTCCAGTTCTGACCTTCTCCATAATTATATTGAAACTAATGGTATTGTGATCACTGGACCCGAAGTGTTCCCCAACGCATACCTCTGCCACCTGTCCCGTCTCATTTCCTAACAGGAGGTCCAGCACTGCCCCTCCTCTAGTAGGTACCTCTATGTATTGTTGCAAAAAAGTATCCTGCACACATTTTACAAACTCCAAACCATCCAGCCCATTTACAGAATGTGTTTCCCAGTCTATGTGTGGAAAGTTGAAATCTCCCACAATCACTACCTTGTGCTTACTACTAATATCTGCTATCTCCTTACATATTTGCTCTTCCAATTCTCGTTCCCCATTTGGCGGTCTATAATACACTCCTATAAGTGTTGCTACACCTTTCCCACTTCTCAGTTCCACCCAAATAGCCTCCCTAGATGAGCCCTCCAATCTATCCTTCCAAAGCACTGCTGTAATATCTTCCCTGACTAGCAATGCAACACCACCACCTCTTGCCCCTCCAATTCTATCACACCTGAAGCAACGAAATCCTGGAATATTTAGTTTCCAATCACAGCCCTCCTGCAACCATGTTTCACTGATCGCCACAACATCATACTTCCAGGTGTCTATCCAGACTCTAAGCTCATCCACCTTTCTTACAATGCTCCTAGCATTAAAATATGCACATTTAAGAAACCCCCCGTCTCTTCTTCTCTGTTTATTTCCTTTTTTTTCTTTCTCCTCTTGTGTCCGAGTGCTTCCCTTTTCTGCTTCCTGCCTCCCATTCGGTCTACTAGCTTTCTCTATTTGAGTCCCTCGCCCCAACCATTCTAGTTTAAAGTCTCCCCAGTGACCTTTGCAAATTTCCCCGCCAGGATGTTGGTCCCCCTCGGGTTCAAGTGCAACCCATCCTTTCTATACAGGTCCCACCTTCCCCAAAAGAAGTCCCAATGATCCAGAAACTTGAATCCCTGCCCTCTGCACCAGTCTTTCAGCCACGCATTTATCCTCCACCTCGCTCCATTCTTACTCTCACTGTCGCGTGGTACAGGCAGCAATCCTGAGATTGTTACCTTTTTGGTCCTTTTCCTTAACTCTCCTCCCAACACCCTAAATCCTCCCTTCAAGACCTCTTCACTTTTTTTACCTATGTCATTTGTACCAATATGTACCACGACCTCAGGCTCCTCTCCCTCTGATTTCAGGATATCTTGGATGCGTTGAGACACGTCCGAGACCTTGGCACCAGGGAGGCAGACCACCATCCTGGTCTCCCGACTGCGTCCACAGAGATGAGAAGAACTTTTTTCACACAGAGAGTGGTGAATCTCTGGAACTCCCTGCCACAGAGGGTAGTCGAGGCCAGTTCATTGGCTATATTTAAGAGGGAGTTAGATGTGGCCTTGTGGCTAAGGGGATCAGAGGGTATGGAGAGAAGGCAGGTACGGGATACTGAGTTGGATGATCAGCCATGATCATATTGAATGGCGGTGCAGGCTCGAAGGGCCGAATGGCCTACTCCTGCACCTAATTTCTATGTTTCTATGTTTACCTGTCTTGGAGAGGTTTTTTGGAAAAGACAGGTAGTAAGCTGGCCATCAGTTGAGACTGAAAAGCCATCTCGCTAGTGGTGGAGCCACATAGCGGCCACACCCAGCAGCTCTTCCTGATCCTGTACCTCAAGCATACTCCCGATATTGTTCAGCCAGTGACCCCTCTTCATGACCAGCCCAGCCACTGGTCACCCCAAAGCTAACCACACTAAGGAGGAAGCGATGGGCAGTGCCTAGGCACTGTGGAGGGTATGCCTGAACCCTCCAGCGAGACTGCCCCTCACGTAGCGTGTCTCGCAGGAGCTCCTGCTCCAGGAGCCGCTCCAGCGGCTCAGGCGGCTGTCTCTCTCCAATGCGGGTGGAGAGACGTCCCCTCCGACAAGTCGGAAGCCACCGGCCGGATGCCTCTTCGGATGGCTGAACATCCAGCCCGCAGCTCAGGCACTAGCGGGACTGGGCTCGGCGCGGTGATGGGGATAGCGGAGCGCCCGGTAATTGTTCCTACCGCCTTCTTCTGGAGCTTTTGTGCCTTGTAGTAGCGAGAGCGCCCCTCAAGCAGCGCGTCTCGCAGGCACCTGCTCCGTGAGCCGCTCCAGCGGCTCAGGCGGCTCTCTCTCCCCCCGTGCGGGTGGAGAGACGTCCCGTCCGACATCGGGAACACCTGCCGGATGCCTCTCGAGTGGCTATGCATCCAGCCCGCTGCTCAGGTACTAGCGGGCTGGCCTCGGCACGGTGTCGGGGAATTACGGAACACCGGGTAACGCTCCTACCGCCTGTTGCTGCCCCCCTCCCAAACGGGAAAACGTTCCTCCTTGAACGGGGGACAGTTTTGTTCCAGAGCCTTTTTCTCTGCCTGTAAAAAACACAAGCAGAAAAAGGCTCACCTGTAAAAGAAAACCCGACCTCAGGGTACTCACCTGACGGTCCGGTTCATTCTGTAGCGGGAGAGCCTAACTCCTGTTGCAGGCCGCTGTTGCACTGCTAGCGTAATGCCGCGCCTGCGCACTGAGCGGGTTCTTCACGTAGTCACTCACGTGACTCCGAAGTAAAATCCGTATGTGAGATATGGAATCTGAAGCCATGGTAACCAGTTGTATTAATGATGAAATACAATCATATAAAAGAGAGAAACTGTTCCAATATTATAGCTTACCTTTGATAAGCACGTTCTTGGTGTGAAATAATATCCGAACGGAACATAAAATTGATCAAACAAAATATGTAATTAAAGAAGTGTGCATTTGTGCAGATTATCATAATGGATAGATTTCATTTGAATGGTTCTTGTAGTTTGTTATCATCAGGATTCAGTGGCTATTCAATGAATAACGCAGCGACCCATTTGCAGCAAACATGCCCAGAAGAAGTGCAGGCATAAAGCATGTTTCCCTTTTCTCTACCTCAGCAATGACATTTTACGTCCGTTTTTAGTTTAGAGATACAGCACAGAAACAGGCCCTTCGGCTCACCGAGTCCGCACCGACCAACGATTAACTCTACCCCACACATTAACTCTATCCTACACACACTAGGGATAATTTACATTTATACAAAGCCAATTAACCTACAAACCTGTACGTCTGGAGTGTGGGAGGAAAACCGAAGATCTCAGAGAAAACCCACGCAGGTCATGGGGAGAACGTACAAACTCCATACAGACAAGCACCCGTAGTCGGGATCGAACCCGCGTCTCTGGCACTGAAAGCGCTGTAAGGCAGCAACTCTACCGCTGCGCCACCATGCTGTGCCACCACGCCGCCCCATTATGGCAGAGTTATACCTAGAATATCCATTTTTATAAATTATTTTCCCTTCTGCCTTTCTCAAAGAGAGAAAGACAGCATTTAATAGACAATTGGACAGGTACGTGGATAGGAAAGGTTTAGATGGTAATGGGCCAAATGTGGGACAGTGACTTAAAAGAGCAACTTAGATGGGGCATCTTGGTCAGCATGGACGGGTTGGGCCAAAGGGCATGTTTCCATGCTGTATGACTCTATATTTGACAATTTTGTCCAAGTTTCTGTGCCCACTATTAGCTGTAAAGGTAGGCACAGAGCCACATTAGCCTGAATCAATATTAACACAATCAAAACTTTGTCCAATATCTGGCTGGAGTCAACCCCGAGTTCCAAGGATTACAAATGGTGCATTTACAATGTTCATGATAATTAAACCACTCTTTCGAGACAGTAATTGCCTGATATTGTACTATTTAACATGCTCCAGCAAATTTTTCTATGACTAATAGGGAGAGCCTTTGGCAATGATTTTGTAAATAAACTAATGAGCATTTCCAAATGACTCATGCTCGGGTCGGGGCAGAAGATACATAATTAAAGGAAAGGAATTGCTGTAAAACAGGATGGAGTTATTATTTCCAAATGATGGCCTTTCATCAGGACTGGGATTGATTAAAGCCTGGACTTTTTCTGATCAAAGTCCATCCATCTGAAATTGGCCTGAATAAACTCTTTTATGTAGGAAGGAACTGCAGATGCTGATTTAAACCGAAGATTGACACAAAAAGCTAGAGTAGCAGTGGGTCGGACAGCATTGCAACCTGGGGAGATTACAACCTTCACGTGGTCCACCCTGTTTCAATTAATGCAATCAACCCGACGTGCATAAACAAATAGATGTAGTGTTTTGGTGTCGATAACTTTAGGCTGTGCACGGCATGCGCAAGAAGAGGAAGAAGCAGAAGATGAAGAAGATAGCATCTCTGGAGAAAAGGAATAGATAGTAGTGGCACCTGCTGGTGCCGGTAGGTAGTCGAACACTGCGGTCGATTACCTTGGTCATGTGACTGTGGAAGGGGTTTTGTTTTCGCACATTTTCGGTGCTAGACCCATTCATTACTTCGACCACCGTTGTGGTAAGATCGTTTTTGTATTAGCTGTCGTTTGATCCTTGTCGTGTTCACTGCTTTGACAATAAAGCTCGTTTGTGAAAACAACTGACATCTCGACTCGCTAAATTGGTGACCCCGACGCGCCCAATTGGAAATTGGACGCCGAGATGCAGGACGATTTAGCTCCCGTCGCCGTTCCCGACACCCATCAGAGCCTCAAGCTGCCGGTGTTTTGGTCTGAAGCGGGGTGTAAGGGGTGCACGTGTAGTTCTACCTGCGCCGCATTGTCACGGATGAGACAAAGTACTTTCATGTGGTGGGAGCCCTGACGCAGGAGTCAGCCTCCCGTCTGCTGCCGTTTCTGCAGAACCAACCCATGACCGCCAAGTACGACGGCCTCAAGCCCCTCCTACTACATACTTTCGGACTCAGCCGCCGGGACCGCGCCGCTCGCATTCTACACATGGACGGTTTGGGAGACCGCAAGTCGTCGGACCCCATGGCCGAGATGCTCGCGTTGATGGACGGCCACTGACCATGCCTGCTATTCGAGCAGGCATTCTTTGAACAAATGCCGGATGATGCCGCCTCATGCTCACTGGTGCGGATTTCGCCGATCCTCTACAGCTCGCCAAACGGGCCCACGAACAAGGGCTGATGAAACATCAAGATGGCAGCGCCATTAACCATGTGTCCGCACCAGCACGCCCTTCGCCTCAGCAGGAAAACAATGAAGTCCCGCCCATGAACCCCAGCAGTGAGCCACAGCAGCGACCCAGGACCGCGGTAGGCACCGTTGGTATTACTATCACCTCCATTACGGCGCGGAGGCTCGATGCTGCCGTCCACCCTGTATATTTCAGGGAAATGCCTCAGCCAATTGTTTGTAGAGGTGATCACGATCGGCCCAAACAACAGCCTCTATGTCTGCGACCGTCAATCCAGCCGCCGCTTCCTAGTGGACTCCGGTGCAACCTTCAGCATCCTCCCCCCGACTGGGCGCGACATTTCTGCTGGTAAGAGGGGACCTGTGCTCAGTGCCATTAACGGGAGCACCATTCGAACATACGGTACATGGACCCTTGCACTTACCTTCGACTCCCGCCCGTACAAGTGGACGTTTATCGTGGCGGACGTTGCTCAGCCACTTTTGTGAGCCGACCTTTTCCGTGCTTTCTCCCTCATGGTGGATTTACGGGGCGGTTGCATGACTCCGCGATCGGTCATTAGTTCATCCACGCCATGGGCTCCGCCCCCACCCGACCAGCAGCTCAACACCATCGCCGAAGTCGTTGGTTCTTTCGCCGCCCTGGACTCCTTACACCCCGTTTCAGCAGGGCACTACTAAGCACGGGGCCGTGCAGCATATCCCCACCGAGGGCCCTCCGGTGCATGCCCGCGCGCCGCCTCCCGCCGGACAAATTATGCATCACCCGGGATGAATTTCAACTGATGGGGATTGTCCGGCGGTCCGACAGCCCATGGGCCTCCCCACTGCACATGGTCCCAAAAGCATCTGGGGGGTGGAGGCCATGCAGGGATTACCGGCGCCTGAACGCAATAACCATAGCGGACCGCTACCCGTTGCCCCATATTCAGGACTTCTCCGTGCACCTCGAAGGCGCCGCGTTCTTTTCCAAGGTTGACCTCGTCCGGGGTTACAATCAAAGCCCCGTGCACCCCGACGATGTCCCGAAAACCGCTACGATCACCCCGTTTGGGCTCTTCGAAGGGCTGTGAGTGCCTTTTGGATTAAAGAATGCTGCACAGGCATTCGAGCGGCTGATGGACCACGTCGGACGGGGTCTGCCTTTCATCTTCATTTATTTGGACAACATTCTAGTCGCCAGCGCCTCGCAAGCGGAGCATGTCACCCACCTCCGTTCATTGTTTCAGCCCCTCCGCGAACACGGCCTGGTCATTAACCCTGCAAAATGCAAGTTTGGCCTCCAATCCATTTCCTTCCTGGGGCACTGCGTGACCCCGCAAGGCGCTACCCTGCTCCCTGCGAAGGTCGAGGTCATCCGGCAGTTCCCAAGTCCACTCACTGTGAAGGGACTACAGGAGTTTGTCGGCATGGTGAATTTTTATCACCGTTTTGTGCCTGCAGCTGCTGCCATCATGCGTCCCCTGTTCCGGTGCTTGGCGGGTAAACCGCGGGACCTCGTGTGGTCCGAGGTGGCGGACGCGGCTATCGAGGGTGCCAAGGCAGCCCTGGGCAACGCTACCATGTTGGTGTACCAGCGTGCTTCCGCCCCTACCGCGCTCACTGTCAACACCTCGGATGCCGCTGTAGGGGGTGTTCTGGAGCAGCACGTTGACGGCCGCCGGCAGCCGTTGGCCTTTTTCAGTCGTTAGCTGCGGCCTCCAGAATGCAACTACAGCGCTTTCAACCGCGTGCTTCTGGCGCTGTACCTGGCCATCAGGCATTTCAGGTATTTCCTCGAGGGCCGGGCGTTTACCGCGTTTACGGACCACAAGCCCCTTACTTTCACTCTGGGTAAGATCGCCGACCTGTGGCCCGCCCTCCAGCAGCGGCACCTGGCCTATATTTCGGAATTTACGACCGATGTTCGCCACGTCGCGGGGAAGCCAAAACGTCGTTGCCGATGCCTTGTCCTGCCCCGCGATCCCATCTGTTTCGGGCCCTCGACCACGGTGTCGACTACAGTGAGCTGGCAGCAGCGCAGCGGGCCGACGCAGATATGGAAGCCTACCGCACCGCGGTTTCTGGCCTTCGGCCGGGCGAAGTGCCTTGCGGAGCGGCAGGCGCCATGGCCCTGTGCGACGTCTCCACTGGTCGCGCCCGCCCAATCGTCCCCGTTAGTTGGAGATGGCGGGTCTTCGATGCCGTTCATGGCCTGGCTCACTCGTCCATTCAGGCAACATCCGCTCTGGTAGCGACCATGTTCACCTGCACGGGCTCCATAAGCAGGTGGCTGCCTGGCCCCGCGCCTGTGTCCCTTGTCATACCTCCAAGGTCCAGCTACACGTGCGGCTCCCAAAGCAGGAGTTCGTACTCCCCGAGGGTAGGTTCCTGCACATGCATGTCGACCTTGTAGGTCCCTTGCCACATCCCGTGGTGCCATGCACCTGCTTACTATCGTGAATTGTTTCACACGGTGGCCAGAGGCGATCCCGCACTCTAATACCTCTGCCGCAGCTTCTGCTCGTGCTATGGCGGCTCACTAGATAGCCAGGTTCTGGGTGCCCTCCGACATTTCCACCGACCGGGGGGCCTAGTTCACCTCTTCCTTGTGGTCTGCCCTAGCCCAGCTCTACGGTGCCCGGTTACACCATACGACCGCCTACCACCCGCAGGCCAATGGGCTAGTCGAAAGATTCCATTGACACCTTAAGTCGGCACTGAAAGCTCGGCTTATGGGCCTGGTCTGGGTGGACCAGCTGCCCTGAGTCCTCCTTGGCACCTAAGGAGGATTTGGCTGATTCCTCGGCCGAGCTCGTGTACTGCTCGGCCCTGCGGGTGCCCGGGGATTTTCTGCTCACCGCCCGCAGTCAGGTCGCATCGGCCGCGGCGCTGCTGGCCGGCCTTCGAGAGGGGGTGAGCACATTGGTCCCCATTCCCCCGTCCAGGCACGGTTCATCCGTGATGCATGTGCCCGCGGTGTTACAACAGTGTGCCTATGTTTTCATTCGCAGGGACGCCCTCCGCTCGCCTTTACAACGGGTCTATGAAGGGCCATTCCGGGTGCTGCAAGCCGGAGTTGCCACGTTCACGGTGGACGTGGGAGGCCGGGAAGAGTTTGTCTCCGTCGGCCGTTTCAAACCCGCCCACGTGGATGTGGTCGTTGCTGCGCCGCGACGTAGAGGTCGTCCACCGACCTTCCCGCCCGTACTGAGTACACCTGTTTCCTCCAACTCTGTTCTTTCCGCCCCGTTGCCTGCCTCCGGTTTTGTTCTGCCGGCCCCCAATGTTACGGCTGCCCCACTTTCGCGGTCCCCGCGTCCTCCTGGCCCTGTTTTGCCGCCCCCCTCTGTTACGCCCGCCTCATCTTCGTGGACCACACGTTCTGGACATTCCATGCGGGTCCCCGCTCGGTTCCGTACCTCGGGTTCTGAGGGAGGTCCTGTAGCGGCACCTGCTGGTGCTGGTAGGTAGTCGAACCCTGCGGTCGGTTACCTTGGTCATGTGACTGTGGGAGGGGTTTTGTTTTTGTGCGTTTTCTGGGCATTCATTACTTCAACCACAATTGTGGTAAGATCGTTTTTATATTAGCTGTCGTTTGATTGTTGTCGTTTTCACTGCTTTGACAATAAAGCTCATTTGTGAAAACAAATGACGTCTCGACTCGCTAAAAGGTGATGTTTCAAGTCGAGACCCTTCTTCAGACAGTCTGAACTGCTGTCTGACCTGCTGAGTTACTCCAGCTTTTTGTGTCTATCTTCACCTCTTTGTCTCTTTGGTTCCATCCACAGATTCTGCCTGCCTGAATCTGCTGTTTAATTTTGGTTTATTATGAAAAGTAAATGGCATGTCTCCTCACCATAACATTTCTGGGTGGTGTGAATTAGCTTGCACCTGATGGTAAGGAACAACCCAGGCGTCCTAAGATGAGCAGAGAAGGTTTGAATGATCAAGGACATATCTTGCTGTGTTCTTGTTTAACATTGGAACAAACTGCTGTCAATTCATCAGTTGACTTTAAACTGTTTTCATATCATTACGTGGATATATGACCTTCTAGAAATGTGCAGCACCTTAGAAACATAGAAACATAGAAAATAGGTGCAGGAGTAGGCCATTCGGCCCTTCGAGCCTGCACCGCCATTCAATATGATCATGGCTGATCATCCAACTCAGTATCCTGTACCTGCCGTCTCTCCATACCCCCTGATCCCTTTAGCCACAAGGGCCACATCTAACTCCCTCTTAAATATAGCCAATGAACTGGCCTCAACTACCTTATGTGGCAGAGAATTCCAGAGATTCACCACTCTCTGTGTGACAAATGTTTTCCTCATCTCGGTCCTAAAAGATTCCCCTCTTATCATTAAACTGTGACCCCTTGTTCTGGACTTCCCCAACATCGGGAACAATCTTCCTGCATCTAGCCTGTCCAACCCCTTAAGAATTTTGTAAGTTTCTATAAGATCCCCCCTCAATCTTCTAAATTCTAGTGCAAACCGAGTCTAACCAGTCTTTCTTCATATGAAAGTTCTGACATTCCAGGAATCAGTCTGGTGCACCTTCTCTGTACTCCCTCTATGGCAATAATGTCCTTCCTCAGATTAGGAGACCAAAACTCTACGCAATACTTCAGGTGTGGTCTCACCAAGGCCCTGTACAACTGCAGTAGAACCTCCCTGCTCCTATACTCAAATCCTTTGCCATTCGCTTTCTTCACTGCCTGCTGCACCTGCATGCCTATTTTTAATGGTACACAAAAAAGGGGAAACTCAGCGGGTGCAGCAGCATCTATGGAGCGAAGGAAATAGGCGACGTTTCGGGCCGAAACCCTTAATGACTGGTGTACCATGACACCCAGGTCTCGTTGCATCTCCCCTTTTCCTAATCGGCCACTATTCAGATAATAGTCTACTTTCCTGTTTTTGCCACCAAAGTGGATAACCTCACATTTATCCACATTATACTGCATCTGCCATGCATTTGCCCACTCACCCAACCTATCCAAGTCACCTTGCAGCCTCCTAGCATCCTCCTCACAGTTAACACTGCCCCCCAGCTTTGTGTCATCTGCTAACTTGGAGATGTTGCATTCAATTCCCTCGTCCAAATCATTAATATATATTGTAAATAGCTGGCGTCCCAGCACTGAGCCTTGCGGTACCCCACTAGTCACTGCCTGCCATTCTGAAAAGGACCCGTTTACTCCTACTCTTTGCTTCCTGTCTGCCAGCCAGTTCTCTATCCACATCAATACTGAACCCCCAATACCTTAGAAGGAAACATTAACATACGCAGCTGTTACATTTCTTCAGTGCTCCTGAGTACTTGTGCTCTTACCAATAAATGAACAACACAATTATGAGTCCATGCTGTGAAGTCACACTGGGTTGGAACCACTTCTCCACGCAACTATTTGAGATGGAGTCAAACTGCTCATACCTCTTGTGTTGTATTTGGACCAGAAAACCTTTCATCACCTTGGCCATCATGGGTTCTGACCTCCCCACCATTGACGGGATTTATAGGAGTCGCTGCCTCAAAAAGGAATCCAGCATCACCAGAGACTCACACGATCCTGGCCACACACTCATTTAACTTGCCATCGGGAAGAAGGTGCAGGAGCCTGAAAACTGTAACATCCAGGTTCAGGAACAGGTTCTTCCTGACGGCCATTAAGCTATTAAACACTGCAAAATAAGCTCTGAACTACATAGACTTGGGGACATTGGTTTTGTCTTTTTGCACTATAATATAATATAATATAATTACCAGTTTGAAGTTTGATCTTTATTTTATGAGGAGTTAGGTCGAGGGATTACGTGAAGACCCCGCCAGCACGCATGCGCGACATTCTTCAAAGCAGCGGTGTGGAATCACAGACAGTAGATGAAATAAACATAGTAAGATAAGAAGAAATAGAATACCAGTTGACCTTTATGATAGAGGGTGGGCGTGGAGGGCACGTAATCCCTCGACGTAACTCCTCATAAAATAAAGATCAAACTTCAAACTGGTAAATTCTCGTTTAATCTTACTATTTTACTTCGGAGTCACGTGATTGACTACGTGAAGATTTTAAAGATCTGTGATTTCATGCCGTGGAACGAGTCCATGCTTCACTCACTGCCGTAGTCGTCCAAGGGAGGAAGTATGTTATCGTATTCAGACATGAATCAAAATTCAAACAATAACCATATAACCATATAACCATCTAACAATTACAGCACGGAAACAGGCCATCTCGACCCTTCTAGTCCGTGCCAAACACGTATTCTCCCCTAGTTCCATGTACCTGCGCTCAGACCATAACCCTCCATTCCTTTCCCGTCCATATAACTATCCAATTTATTTTTAAATGATAAAAACGAACCTGCCTCCACCACCTTCACTGGAAGCTCATTCCACACGGCCACCACTCTCTGAGTAAAGAAGTTCCCCCACAAAGAGTAAAGAAGTTCCCCCACAATTTATTTTTAACAAAAATAATGATCCCTTATATTACAGAACTCAAAATTGTTTCTGCAACCATATAGTGATCGGTTTATTATAAAAGAATTGGAAGGTCTTCTCTGTAGACCATCCTGCTGTTGCCAAGATATGGTCCATAGGCACTTCCATGTCTCTAGCTGCCGATGTAGCTGCTGCCCTGTTGGAATGAGATTTAAAAATGTCAGTATCCACCCCAGCAGCTCCCAAAACCTGTCTGAGCCATCTAGAGATGGTCTGAGCTGATACCCGGCCATGAGGCTGTTTATGACTGACCCATAGCACCAATTCACTACCTCACTTCACTTAAGTTTTAGTAGACTTAAGATATAGCAGAAGGTGTGTCTTAACACACAGTCGGGTATCTGATGGGTATGCCCGGAATTCCAAATTCAGTCCTGATGTCCCTGGTCTGTTTTGTTTAACCAACTCCAAGATCCGAAAGTTTATCTTGTCTGTTGATATCATCATATTGTCCAGTCTTAGTTTATGTAAGGACTGGACCCTTTGGGCTGAGACCAGAGCCATCAGCATTACTGCTTTTAACGTGAGCTTTTCCAGGGACAGGGACATTGCTGGTGACCAACCCCTGAGCAATGTTAGTACAACACTGACGTCCCATATCTGGGAGTACCTCGCTCTAGGAGGATTCGTGTTGTAAATGCCCCTCATGAGTTTGGCAACTAGAGGGTGGGACCCCATGGAATGCTGTCCTGGTGCCTGCCACAACTATGCTGACAGGGCACTCCTAGCGCAATTGATTGCACTGTAGCTCAGTCCTTCATCAAAATGAAGGCTGGATAGGAATTCCAGGACATTGGTAACTGTAGATGTATTATACGCTACACCAGTCCTTGAGCAATACAATTCCCATTTCCTAATGCTGGAGAGGTATTGCTTCTTTGTTGACTCTCGATAGGCCACCGTGATCATGTTCATGGTCCTGGAGTTTGGACACGCTAGAGGCAGGAAATATGTTCCCAATGTTGGGGGAGTCCAGAACCAGGGGCCACAGTTTAAGAATAAGTGGTAAGCCATTTAGAACGGAGATGAGAAAACACTTTTCTCACAGAGAGTTGTGAGTCTGTGGAATTCTCTGCCTCAGAGGGCGGTGGAGGCCGGTTCTCTGGATACTTTCAAGAGAGAGCTAGATGGGGCTCTTAAAGATAACAGAGTCAGGGGATATGGGGAGAAGGCAGGAACGGGGTACTGATTGGGGATGATCAACCGTGATCACATTAAATGGAGGTTCTGGCTCAAAGGGCCGAATGGCCTACTCCTGCACCTATTGTCTATTGTGTATTAAAGCCGCAGGTTGTAAATTATATCAGGAGGATAATTGTTATTAGATACTGAGGATGAGTATCTAATTGTCCATTGAGAGCAGAAAATAAGTGAACTGAAGGAGGTCCAATCTTAAGTTCGCAGCACCAGGGTGGGAACTGCTCAGGCGAGTCACCTTGAAACCACACAAGCGTAGAGTCAGCTGCATTATTAAAACTTAGCTCGGTTGATGCCACCCAGTGACAGACACAGTTCATAATAATTTCCCAGTTTGTTCTGGCAATGCTCTACATTAGTGGTGCATGGTGAATTACATCATTATCTGCGATTCTGATAGAAAACAGCTGATCTTCTCAATTCATGGCAGAAAGTGTCTGTTTCGATTTCTGGAAATATACACCACTCCAGGACACGGTTCATCTGTGTGTGAGCGTATGTGGAATTCACCATATAGTTCTAAGGGGAGTCGTAATATCGAAGGAGAAAGGAAATGAGATTTACACTGAGAGGGCTATATGAAGGTGGGTGGAGGGATGTTGTGGGAGGAGTAGTGTAGAAAATACACTGGCATGCATTGCTTAGTCCCAATGATCTGTTAATGAGCTGAAAATTCGCTGTTGCTCTTTAAGGCATCCTGTGAAACTGCTGTGGGAGACTGTGGAAGATACTGTGGGTATCTCAAGGGATACTTGAAGTTCCATGCGAATGCTAACAAGGAAGAATTGGTGAAGTTTTGAACAACTTCAGATGTGATTATGGACACAGGGATGTATATAAACAGGGATGAGGAGGGAGAAAGAGTTATGAGTCAAGAGAGTGAAGTGTCCCATTGTCATATGTCCCAGATAGAACAATGAAATTATTACTTGCTGCAGCACAACAGAATATGTAAACATAGTACTCTGTAAACAATATAATAAACCAGTGAAAACAAAGTTCAGTATGTGTATATATACATATATATAGGGAATATATATACACATACATACAAAGAAAAACAGCAGTGTGCTGGGGGTGCAGGATCCTAAAGAGCTGCTGGGAGTGATCACCAAATTTGCGGTGCCACCGCAATCAGGGCAGCCGTTGCAGACCAAGCTGGCGGTCAGCATCGACTACCTGTCTTTCCATCCACTGCAGGAACAGGTGGTTAACAAAACTACGGAGAAGTATATGCCTCCTGAGAACTGTATTTCGTTAAATGTCCCTGCAGTAAACAGTGCGATCTGGGGGTACATTGGGGCTGGCATAAGAGCCCAGGTCAAACTACAGAAGATTTTGAAGCTTCTGACATCGGGCATAACATCATTCGCTCGTTCTGTCGATGGTACAGAGATGACGGACACTCAACAGGATACACTGGCATTGCTCTGCAATACTCAGTATGAGATCAATTACTTAAGAAAGAGCGCAATAAAACCACTAAACCCCAAATTTGCAGGGTTGTGTAAAACAGCTACAACACAACCACAGATAACCATATAACATATAACAATTACAGCACGGAAACAGGCCATCTCGACCCTTCTGGTCCGTGCCGAACACGTATTCTCCCCTAGTCCCATATACCTGTGCTCAGACCATAACCCTCCATTCCTTTCCCGACAATATAACTATCCAATTTATTTTTAAATGATAAAAACGAACCTGCCTCCACCACCTTCACTGGAAGCTCATTCCACACAGCCACCACTCTCTGAGTAAAGAAGTTCCCCCTCATGTTACCCCTAAACTTCAGTCCCTTAATTCTCAAGTCATGTCCCCTTGTTTGAATCTTCCCTACTCTCAGTGGGAAAAGCTTATCCACGTCAACTCTGTCTATCCCTCTCATCATTTTAAAGACCTCTATCAAGTCCCCCCTTAACTTTCTGCGCTCCAAAGAATAAAGCCCTAACTTGTTCAACCTTTCTCTGTAACTTAGTTGCTGAAACCCAGGCAACACTCTAGTAAATCTCCTCTGTACTCGCTCTATTTTGTTGACATCCTTCCTATAATTAGGCGACCAAAATTGTACACCATACTCCAGAATTGGCCTCACCAATGCCTTGTACAATTTTAACATTACATCCCAACTTCTATACTCAATGCTCTGATTTATAAAGGCCAGCACACCAAAAGCTTTCTTTACCACCCTATCTACATGAGATTCTACTTTCAGGGAACTGTGCACAGTTATTCCCAGATCCCTCTGTTCACCTGCATTCTTCAATTCCCTACCATTTACCATGTACGTCCTATTTTGATTTGTCCTGCCAAATACTGCTTTTTGGGGGAAACTTGTCAAAACAAGTCAAGGAGCTTGATGAAGAGGCGTCATCAGGAACGAGCAAGACCACACACCCCAGACGGCAGCACCCCTATGCATCCACCAGCAGGCATCGACACCAGGATGATGGTGAAAGCATGAGGGCCGCGCAGCAACCACAAAGGTTTTTTTTAGGCCAAGGCCCAGAGCGACCCTCATGGAAGATGCGCCAACCCTGCACTCCGGCGCCTCGACCACAGAAGATGCAGAAGCCGAAGAAGTGAACGTGACACCGGTAACCATGGATAAGAAGGGAATGGAGGGTTATGGTATGAGTGCAGGCAGGTGGGACTAAAGGAAAAAACTTGTTCGGCACGGACTTGTAGGGCCGAGATGGCCTGTTTCCGTGCTGTAATTGTTATATGGTTATATGGTTATAAGGTAGGTGGGTCTGGTTCCTTCCAGAACATAAAAGGTGTAGGTCCTGTACTAACAGGGGGAAGGTTACACTTGTTTTGGGAGGCATGGAAGACTATTACTACTGATAATTATATACTACGAAGTATTCAGGGATATCAAATTGAGTTCATCCAAAAAGGTATGCTACCAGTTCAACATGTGCCTAACCGAAAGTTTGTACTCTCAGATCAGGAGAAATTGGAAGGACATGCAGAACTGGGGAGATTATATGCCAAAGGAGTAATAGAGAGGTCGAAACATGACTCTCTAGAATTTGTATCCAATATATTTACGAAAACTAAAAAAGATGGTGGATGTCGCATCATCATTGACTTAATAAAACTGAATACTTTTGTAAAGTATATTCATTTCAAAATGGAAACATTTGTTACTGCCAAACAATTAGTTTCTGAAGGATACTTCATGGCATGCATCGATTTAAAAGATGCATACTATTTAGTACCCATACATAAGGATCATCGTCAATACCTAAAGTTTAACTGGATGGGGCAACAATGGCAGTATAAAACGTTGCCTAATGCTTTAACATCAGCCCCAAGACTATTTACCAAGATATTAAAACCGGCCTTGGCAATACTAAGAAAACAAAAACATATTGTCATGGCATATCTTGATGATATATTAATTGTGGGGAAAACCATGGAACTAGCTAAATCAGCAGTTTTAGCTACCAAACATTTGTTTGAAAAACTGGGGTTCATCATCCATCCAGATAAATCTAAGTTGACGCCATCCACAACTATGGAATATCTGGGATTCACAATTAACACTATCCATATGTCTGTAACATTGCCAAAGAGTAAAGCAGCAGACTTGGTGGAAGCCTGCAACAAATTGGTTGTTGCAAGCGAACCATCCATTCGACATGTGGCAAGAGTAATTGGGAAACTAGTAGCAACATTTCCAGCTACTCAGTTTGGACCTTTGCATTATCAAAATTTACAAAGGGCAAAGGTGCAAGCGCTAAAACAACATGCAGGTCATTTTGATTGACCTATGCTGTTACCAGCCAAGGCGATCTTGGAGTTACTATGGTGGAAGGAAAATATTTGGCAGAGTTCCAGCCCCATCATTATTAGTAACCCATCACTCACATAACAAATGGATGCCAGCACTCATGGCTGGGGAGCTACTAACACTATATCCAGTACTGGTGGTAGATGGAACATACAGGAACCTTCGTTACTACAAACACTGGGTATAAACTATTTAGAGATGTTGGGTGCGTTTCATGGGCTAAAAGCCTACTGTTCAACAATGCACCATCTGCATGTCCGCCTACAAATTGATAATACCATAGTGGTGGCATATATTAATCATATGGGTGGAATAAAATCGATATCATGGGACAATCTGGCCAATACAATCTGGCAATGGTGTGTCAATAGACATATTTGGCTATCAGCAACTTACCTACCAGGTAAGCTCAATACAGTGGCAGACACCAGGTCACGGAAATTTAATGACAACACTGAATGGATGTTGGACCACAAAGTATTTGCTGATATTACAATGCGATATGGAAAACCAGATATCGATCTCTTTGCATCTAGACTCAATCACCAGTTCCCAACATATGTCGCTTGGGAACCAGACCCTGGGCAGCAGCAATGGACGCTTTCTCGCTGGATTCGGGAAAATTATTTTTCTATGCTTTTCTCCCCTTCTGCCTCATCAGTCGGGTTCTACGCAAAATACAAATGGACTCAGCATCAGGTATTTTGGTAGTACCCGATTGGCCTGCTCAGCCATGGTTCCCTGTGGTCCTCAACATGGTCTCTGAACCATATATGTCAATCACTAAACAACCAGATCTTTTGGTCCATCCTGTAATGGGTGAGAGTCATCAATGCCATGACAGAATCAATCTATTGGTTTGCAGAATCTAAAGAGACCATTGCTGGATCTGGGACTGGGACTTGAAGCTTTCTGCTAATGCTCCCACCACCAACATGCTCATCACCATCCCGGGTCACCTGACATAGTCTTGGTTGTGTGACTGTTATCCTACCTAGGTCAACTCAACAGTTGCCAGATTTCAACCTCAGTCCAGCCCCTCCAACCATGATCCTCTTTTCCATCTCCCCCCCCTCCAAGACTCTGCCCTCCTCCACCCCAGCAGATCTGGCAGTATCTCTGTAGAACATAAGTCTAAAGAAGGGTCCTGACCTGAAATGTCACCTAGCCGTGTTCCCTAATGCTGCTATCTGACCCGCTGAGTTCCTCTAGCAGATTGTGTAAAAAGGAACTGCAGATGCTGGATTATACTGAAGATAGACACAAAGTGCTGGAGTAACTCATCGGGTCAGTCAGCATCATTGGAGAAAAAGGGAGGGTGACGTTTCGGGTCGGCACCCTTGTTTAGACTCAAGAAGTCAGAGAAGAGTCAAAGAAGGGTACCGATCTGAAACGTCACCTATCCTTTCTTGCCAGATGCTGCCTGACCCACTAAGTTATTCCAGCACTTTGTGTCTATCTTCTAGTAGATTGTTTGTTGCTCTGCTTCTTTGCCCCTAGTTTGACTGGTTCAGCAACAATCTCTTCCCTATCTTTTATGTCTTTGTATCTCCATATTTAGATCAAGTGAGTTCATATATTGTTTAAATACATTCTCCAATATCTGAAGGAATTGCAAGGACTATATTCCACTCCAAGCTTCTTCATACAATGCTACACAATTTTCCGAGCTGCATAAAGTTATAAAGTTAGTAACAATAAAACAACACACATCCCACTGGTTTTGCAAAATGACCAAAATTTCCCAAAGACTACATTTTGCCAGCACTGCCGCATTCAATCACTAGATGGCCTTAGGAAACCATGTTACACAAGCAAATCTTCAACATGCATTGCAAAAAACCCAGAATTAATGTAATACCATCTCTCCGAAGTTCCTCAGCACTTTAGGCGGGATGAATCATTCTTTGCAGTTATGTGCGTGTTACTATGACAGCATCTTCAAGGTCTTAAGGGGTTGGACAGGCTAGATGCAGGAAGATTGTTCCCAATGTTTGGGAAGCCCAGAACAAGGAAGGGGTCACAGTTTAAGGATAAGGGGGAAATCTTTTAGGACCGAGATGAGAAAAACAATTTTCACACAGAGAGTGGTGAATCTATGGAATTCTCTGCCACAGAAGGTAGTTGAGGCCAGTTCATTGGCTATATTTACGAGGGAGTTAGATGTGGCCCTTGTGGCTAAAGGTATCACGGGTATGGAGAGAAGGCAGATACTGAGTTGGATGATCAGCCATGATCATATTGAATGGCGGTGCAGGCTCGAAGGGCCGAATGGCCTACTCCTGCACCTATTTTCTATGTCTATGTTTCTATGTTAAGTTAGCCCCCCTATTCATAGTTCTCCACAGCGACATATTTACGGTTCATCTTCAAATTTATGAACAATCATTTACATTTTACAGTATCTAGTAACTCATAATATCACTGTACATGTCTATATCAAACCAATTAAAACTTGGATTCAAATTGAATTTGATTGCCTTGTTGTGAAATATTTTGAAATATTTAATTGCATGGAATACAATAGTCTATCCACTTTATATATTCTATTCAACTTCCTAGCATCCTTTCTATCAATGTAACCCTCTACTTTTCACATATTGTACCATTATATTCAATTTCACCATCACTCCTGGATGAAAAGCCCATATTCTTGTTACTCGTTCAATTCTACAGTTTAGAGTGTGAAGATACAGCGTGGAAACAGCCCCTTCAGCTCACCAAATCTGCTTCAACCACCAATCCCCGCACACTAGCACTACACACTTGGGATGATTTACAATTTTTACTGAAGCCAATAACCATTATTGCAAACCAAGAATGAGCCACACTTTTAGGTTGAAGAGAATATTATACTCCTTTTCTTTTAATGATTGTAGCTTTGTACAGCTCATTGGTGCAGCAGGTTTAGTTTAGAGATGCAGCGCAGAAACAGGCCTTTCGGCCCACTGAGTCCACACCGACCAATCTACAGATTCAGCGCCATAGGTGACGACTATTTGCACACCTTGTGTGTTCAAGCAAAGAATTTCACTGTGCCTTGTCACATGTGACAATAAAGTATTAGGCATTGTCCCCTTGTCCCTTTGTGTCCTAACTTGGCATCATGTTCCGCACAAACAATGTGGGCCAAAGGGCCCATTCCTGTGCTGTGCTGTCTACGTTCTATGTTCTATTATGTGCAATCTGAAAACAATATAAATATCTGCTTCTCGGAATTGAATATGTCCCATATTTTAGGGTTATCTAAATGCTAGAAACAGCAATTTTGGTTCTAAATTCTAAGTCATTAACAAACTTGTGAGCAACCATGGTCTCAGCACTCCTTTCCTGCCCAATCATGCCACTTTCTGTTAGCCCCCTTCTCCAAAATGTAAACCCTGCCTGCATTGCTGTTCACTGAGTCCTGGTATGCAGCTGCCCAGCTATTCAACTACTTCAAACCTGCTGCTGTATATTCTGCTAAATTAATAAAGCTATACATTTCTTTAAGAATGGATCTACACAAAATAATGATACCTCTACCTTATTTCCAGCACCAAGATCATTTAAGTCAGTGTTTGCCACACCTCTGGTTTGGTTTTCACCCTGATTACAACTGTATACAGAGAGCATCTCACATCTCTACTGGGCCTTATTTACATTATGGATAATTAATACAGGAATGTAACCACGTCACTAACATTGAGTATATCTCTTTGTTAAAGATCAATGGAGATTGTTCCTTACTATTATAAAGCCATTAATCACTAACAAGGATTTGTGTCTTGTTCTTTTACAAATGTATGTATCACTGACAGCAACAGTTGTACCTTCTGCCTCCACAAGTCCTCTATTACAAACCTATACATCATTGAGAGAAATTGCTGCCTTCTCTCATTTACAGTTCTACATATCCCTGAGAAGGATTGGTGTTTCATCTGTCTTATGCATCCTTTACTGTACTGTTTACCCTTCTCAGTTGTAGATCAATCTATTGCTAACTGGGATTGCAGATATATGCCTGCTACATACCCATACGTCACCAAATAAACAGAAAATAGGTGCAGGAGTAGGCCATTTGGCTCTTCGAGCCAGCACCGCCATTCAATATGATCTTGGCTGACCATCCAAAATCAGTACCCCATTCTGGCTTTTCCCCCATATCCCTTGATTCTCTTGCCCTAAGAGCTAAATCTAACTCTCTCTTGAAAACGTCCAGTGAATTGGCCTACACTGCCTTCTGTGGCAGGCAATTCCACAGATTCACAATTCTCTGGGTGAAAACGTTTTTCCTCATCTCAGTCCTAAATGGCCTACACCTTATTCTTAAATTGAGACCCCAGGACTCCCCCAACATCAGGAACATTTTTTCCTGCATCTACCCTGTCCAATCCTCTATAGAATTTTATATGTTTCTTTAAGATAACCTCTCATCCTAAATTTCAGCGAATACAAGCCTAGTCGACCCATTCTTTCATCATACGTCAGTCCCGCCATCCCGGGATTTAACCTGGTGAACCTATGTTGCACTCCCTCAATAGCAATAATGTCCTTCCTCAAAGTAGGAGACCAAGATTGTACACAATAATCCAGGTGCTGTCTCACCAGGGCCCTGTACAACTGCAGTAAATTGCTCCTAAATTCAAATCATCTCGCAATGAAGGCCAACATGACATTGGCTTTCTTCACTCTGCTGTACCTGCATGCTTACTTTCAGTGACTGATGTACAAGCACACCCAGGTCTTGTTGCCCCTCCCCTTCTCCTAATCTGACACCATTCAGAGAACAATCTGCCTTCCTGTTCTTGCCACCAATATGGATAACCTCACATTTATCCACATTATACTGCTTCTGCCCACTCACCCAACCTATCCAAGTCATCCTGCATCCTCGTAGTATCCTGTTCACAGCTCACCCTGCCACCCAACTTTGTGTCATCCGCATTAGAGATGTTACATTTAATTCCCTCGTCTAAATCGTTAACATATATTGTAAACAACTGGGGTCCCAGCACCGAGCCTTGCGCCACCTTGCCATTGCCTGTGTGGCTGAATGGTAGTCTCGATTTGCCTGGATGCCTGAATGGCAGTCACTGCCTTCCAATCTGCCATTCAGCGGGTCAGGCAGCATCTCTGGAGGACATCATATAACCATATAACCATATAACAATTAAAGCACAGAAACAGGCCATCTCGGCCTTTCATGTCCGTGCCGAACACTTATTCTCCCCTAGTCCCATCTACCTGCACTCAGACCATAACCCTCCATTCCTTTCCCATCCATATACCTATCCAATTTATTTTTAAATGATAAAATCGAACCAGCCTCCACCACTTCCACTGGAAGCTCATTCCACACAGCTACCACTCTCTGAGTAAAGAAGTTCCTCCTCATGTTACCCCTAAACTTCTGCCCCTCAATTCTCAAGTCATATCCTCTTGTTTGAATCTTCCCTACTCTCAATGGGAAAAGCTTATCCACGTCAACTCTGTCTATCCCTCTCATTATTTTAAAGACCTCTATCAAGTCCCTCCTTAACCTTCTGCGCTCCAAAGAATAAAGACCTAACTTGTTCAACCTTTCTCTGTAACTTAGTTGCTGAAACCCAGGCAACATTCTAGTAAATCTTCTCTGTACTCTCTCTATTTTGTTGACATCCTTCCTATAATTAGGCGACCAACTTTTTACACCATACTCCAGAATTGGCCTCACCAATGCCTTGTACAATTTTAACATTACATCCTAACTTCTATACTCAATGCTCTGATTTATAAAGGCCAGCACACCAAAAGCTTTCTTTACCACCCTATCGACATGAGATTCCACCTTCAGGGAACTATGCACAGTTATTCCCAGATCCCTCTGTTCAACTGCATTCCTCAATTCGCTACCATTTACCATGTACATCCTATTTTGATTTGTCCTGCCAAGATGTAGCACCTCACATTTATCAGCATTAAACTCCATCTGCCATCTTTCAGCCCACTCTTCCAAATGGCCTAAATTTCTCTGTAGAATTTGAAAATCTACTTCATTATCCACAACACCACCTATCTTAGTATCATCTGCATACTTACTAATCCAATTTACCACACCATCATCCAGATCTTTGATGTACATGACAAACAACAGTGGACCCAACACAGATCCCTGAGGTACCCCACTAGTCACCGGCCTCCAACCTGACAAACAGCCATCCACCATTACTCTCTGGCATCTCCCATTCAGCCACTGTTGAATCCATCTTCCTACTCCACCATTAATACCCAACAATTGTACCTTCTTAACCAACCTTCCATGTGGAACCTTGTCAAAGGCCTTACTGAAGTCCATATAGACAACATCCACTGCTTTACCCTCATCAATTTCCCGAGTAACGTCTTCAAAAAATTCAAGAAGATTAGTCAAACATGACCTTCCAGGCACAAATCCATGTTGACTGTTCCTAATCAGACCCTGTTTATCCAGATGCTTGTATATATATCAGGAGGAGGAGCCATCTTGGTGAACGGCTGCTAGCAGCAGCCGTCCGTCTTAAATTCGTTTTTTTTTTAGTTTTTAGTGAGTCCTGTTTTTTTGTTTGTAGGGGATATGGTCTTTTAATGTGGGGGGGTAGGTGTTACTTTATTTATAGGTCCCTACCTGGTCAGTGTGGCAGCCTTTTTTCCGGGCTGCCCGTCGACCCGTCGTCGTGGCCTACCAGCGGGCTTGGAGCGCCGTTTCTTGGCGGGAACCACCCAGCACCTCGGCCTGCGTGGCGGCACAGCATTGGAGCGCTGGAGCGCTGGAGTGGAGCGGAGCGGGCGATGCCTTGCCTGGGTCGCCGCGCTGGAGCTCTGGCGAGCTGGACCGCCGTGAGCAACATCTCCGGGCTGCGGGTTTGCGGAGCGGAGAGGCGGCGTGCGGAGAGACGGCGTGCGTAGAGGCGGCAAGGCGGCAGTGAGGAGAGCGGGCGCCGACTTTTTCATCTGGAGCCTAGGAGCGCCAAACCGACGCGGCCTTGTTGGCTTCGGCAGCCGCGGGCTCCAACCAAGAAGCGGCCGTTCCAAGTGGCCCAGCCGCCGAAAGGACTCTCCCGACGCCGGGGCAAGACCACCCGGTGAGAACGGCCAGGGACATCGGGCCTCCGTAGAGGCAACTGCGGTGGCCCCAATAGGCCTGACTTTGGGGTGAACATGGGGTGGGGACTGGACATTGTGCCTTCCCCCACAGTGCTATCCACTGTGGGGGGATGATTTTTTTTGTCTAACTGTAGTCTTGTAGGTCTGTGTCCAAGATGGCTGCCGTGAAGAGAGAGTGGACGCTGGCACGATTTGGTTGCCGCTGCTCTCTCTTCACACTGTGTTTTTGATTTTCTGTTTTTGGATTGAATTCTGTTTTTAATTTGTGTCATTGTGATGTCTTTAACTACTTGTTTTACTCCGATTATATGTTTTTATTCCGATTACTATGTAAGGTGTCCTTGAGATGTATGAAAGGCGCCCATTAAATAAAATTTATTATTATTATTATTATATTATCTCTAAGTATCCTTTCCATTAATTTGCCCACCACTGACATCAAACTAACAGGTCTATAATTGCTAGGTTTACTCTTAGAACCCTTTTTAAACAATGGAACAACATGCGCAGTACGCCAATCCTCCGGCACGATTCCCGTTTCTAATGACATTTGAAATATTTCTGTCGAACATCAATAGACAATGTTTCAGATCGGGACCCTGCTTTAATTTTGAAGAAGGGTTCCGACCCAAAACATCACCTATGCATATTCTCGAGAGATACTGCATGACCCGTTGAGTTACTCCACACTTTGTGTCTTTGTGTCTTTTTCAGTGTATTATACTTTTTTTCTCTAAGCATAAGCCTATTCATAGTAACATGAGATTTTAACAATAGTTGTGTGGTTTAAACTCAATAAACTGTATATTCAATTTAATGGAGAATTTTGCTTCCCCAGTCACTTTAAATTGTCGGTGCATGTTACGTTGCAGGACTACGCCCTACCCAAGATGAGGTGTCGGACACCAGACAGTTGTTGAACGCTCAAGTAACACATCATTAGTGATTCATTCTCTGAACAGGAAATTGCCTCAGCAGTGGCATCTTCTGATATATTATCTCCAATTGCACCACTTTTGCACCATCTTGCTTTGTTCTTGCAAGTAAGATGACATTCTATCAAACCTTACAGAAGCCGGTGTCTCCATCTGCTGTGGGGCAATGTCTTATTCCACTAGAGAAACTAGCTACCATTGCATTTAAGGAGGAACTGCAGATGCTGGAAAATCAAAGGTACACAAAAATGCTGGAGAAACTCAGCGGGTGCAGCAGCATCTATGGAGCGAAGGAAATAGGCAACGTTTCGGGCCGAAACCCTTCTTCAGACTGATGGGGGGTGGCGGGGAGAAGAAAGGAAAAAGGAGGAGGAGGAGCCCGAGGGCTGAGGAAGGGGAGGAGACAGCAAGGGCTAACAAAATTGGGAGAATTCATTGTTGATGCCCGCAGGATGCAGACTCCCCAAGCGGAATATGAGGTGCTGTTCCTCCAATTTCCGGTGTTGCTCGCTCTGGCCATGGAGGAGACCCAGGAAAGAGGTCGGATGGGGAATGGGAAGGGGAGTTGAAGTGCTGAGCCACCGGGAGGTCAGCTACCATTGCTTCAGAATTGATACTTTGAGCGTGATGCTATGCTGAATGGTTATACAGGGGCTTACATAATGTGACATTTTCTTTAGCATTGAAGACATTTTGCAAGGCCAGGGGAGTACAAAATACTTCTGAAGTACAGAGGTCATTTTTACAGAGATTGTGCACAGTATAACTGAAAATACATACAAACACTGTCTATTGATGGAGAAAGTTTCCCTAAATCCATCTGCATCTCCACCTTAACATTTCTACCTTATACTCCTTTCTGAAACTTATCTCATTGGAAAAGTGTTTGATTTTGATTTTTTTCTTTATGTTCGATTTTGTTCAATTTTGCTTCTGTGAACCATCTTGAGATGATTTTCTATTTAAAGATGCAAGTGATTGTTGTTGTAAACATTAAGAGCCCAGATAGAATGTTCATTCTCCTCTAAGCAGAGAATCCTGCCAAATTGTTCACCACCCTGGCCAGTTTTATTTGTTTCTCACTCATCATTCAGTTCAACTGTGGGTGAGTTGAGATCCTAGGAAAGAACAAAGGCTATTTGTCCACCTTGGAGGTGAAGGAAGAATAATTTGGCAATAAGTTGTTCAGCTTTTAGGACAGCTGTTCAGGCTTTCACTTCCTACAAGGCTAAACCGGGTGGAATAAGTGGGAAAAATGCATCACTTCTTGGTGAACTCAATGCATTCCATGCACGTTTTGAAAGGGAGAACAATGCCATACAAACCCCAAATATCCTGATGACCCTGTGATCTCAGTCTTCAAGGCCAATGTCAGAGCATCACTCAGGAAGGTAAATCCACGTGAAGCATCCAGGCCATATGGCAAACCCAACCGAGTACTAAAGAACAGTGCGGACCAACTGGCTTTAGTATTCAAGGACATCTTCAATCTTTCGCTTTGTGATCTGCGGTACCCATTTGCTTCAAAGGGCATCTATTGTACTGGTGCCCATGAAGAGCACAGTGACCTGCCGCAATGACTACTGTAATAAAGTGCTTGGAAAGGTTGGTGTAGCTTGAATCAAATCCTGCTTCTGAAATGACCTGGATCTGCCACAATCTGCATATCGCCACAACAGGTCATCAGTAAACTCTATCAGACTAGCTCTCCACTCTGCTCCAGATCATCTCGATAACAGGAACACATTCATGAGGCTGCTGTTTGTTGACTACAGCACAACAGTCAGTACAATCATCTCCTCCAAGCTTCAAGTCCTGGGTCTCTGTGCCTCCCTTTTCAACTGGATCCTTGACTTCCTCATCGGTAGACCTCAATCAATGCGAACCGGTAACAACACTCTTCCTCACAGGGAGAACGTGCAGACCCTGTACAGACAGCACCAGTGGTCAGGATAGAATCAGGGTCTCTGGCGCTGTGAGGCAGCAACTGCACCGCTTGCGTCACCGCGCCACCCTTTGTGGGTGCTGGTGAATCAGCATAAAGGACAGAGATGAAACATCTGGATGAATGGTGCCACACAACAAACCATCGCTGAATGTCAACAAAACCAAGGAATTCATTGTTGACTTAAAACAATGGAAATTGGGTGACCACGTGACAATTTTCATTGGTGGGCCAACGATGGAGGGAGTTCGCAACTTCAAACTCCTGTCCAATAACATCTCGTATCCCTGTCCTGGGCCCAGCACATAGATGTAATCACGAAGAAGGTGTACCAGCACCTCTGCTTTCTTGGGAGTTTAAAGAGAATTGACTTATCACCCAATACTTTACAGATACACTGTGGAAAGTATCCTGATTGGTTGCATCATGACCTGGTACGCCAATTCCAAAGCTGAGGAATGCAAGCGAGTGAGGAGGGTGGTGGACTCAGCAAACTCCATCATCGTCCCTGCACTATCCACCATCGAAAGCAGCTACAGGAGGAGCTGTCACAAGAATACGGGGTCAATCATCAAGGATCTCAACCATCCAGTCCATGTCCTCTTCTCGCTGACACCATAGAGCAGGAGGTACAGAAGCCAGAAGTCACGCACCACAGGGTTCAGGAACAGCTACTCTCCTACAATTAATAATTCTTGCAATGGTCTGCATATAGAAGTTGGGAGGTCATGTTGCAGCTGCACAAGACGTTGGTGAGACCACACTTAGAGTATTGTGTTCAGTTATGGGAACCATGTTATAGGAAAGATGTTGTCAAGCTGGAAAGGGTTCAGAGAAGATTTACGAGGATGTCAGTATCAGTATTCAGTATTTACTTTAATGTCATTTTAACTGAGTACTTACATACACAGATGAAATGAAAACATTGTTTCTCAATCTGTTCCCATCAGTGCGGTTAATAAAAACAGAATATATACATATAGCTTTAAAAATTAAAATTACCATATCTAAAATAGGCCTAAAAATTGAAATAAAAACAGACATTCAGACCGAACAGTGGCTTTGCTTTGACAGGTGCCTAGCTGTCAAAGTATGGGCGAGGTTAGATGTGTTGGTGTATGATATATGGGGAGGGGACACAGTCCGTTAACCAGTCTTATTGCCTGTGGAAAGAAGCTGTGTAGCATCCTGCTGAGGCACATGTTGCTAAGACTAGAGGTTCTGACCTACAGGGAGACGTTGGGTATGCTGGGACTGTATTGCCTGGCATGCAGGAGGGTGAGGAGTGATCTTATAGAGGTGTATAACATCATGAGAGGAATAGATCGGGTAAATGCACAGTCTCTTGCCCAGAGCAGGTGAATTGACGAAAAGAGGACATCGGTTTAAGGTGAAGGGGAAAACATCTAATAGGAATCTGAGGGGTACTTTTTTCACACAAAGAGTGGTGGTGGTATGGAACAAGTTGCCAGAGGAGGTAGTTGAGGCAGGGACTATCCCAACGTTTAAGAAGCAGTTAGACAGGTACATGGATAGGACAGGTTTGGAGCGATATGAGTCAAACGCGGGCAGTTGGCACTAGTGTAGCAGGGACATGTTGGCCGATGTGGGCAAATTGGGCTGAAGGGCCTGTTTCCACGCTGTATCACTCTATGACTCTAACCCTGATCCACCCAAGCCACAGAACACTATGGACCAGCTTTTGAACTACCATGGACTAGTTTTCTAATAATGTTTTTGAACTAATGTCTTGTTTGCACCTATTTTCTCCTTTCACTGTCTTGTATAATTTATATTTTACTTCGGAGTCACGTGAGTGACTACGTGAAGAACCCCACCAGGACGCATGCGTGTCATATCGCTACACGCATTGCGAAACAGTCAGGCGGGGTGGAAAGACGTTCCCCCGCAGCGGCAGTTTTAAAAGCCGGAACCTGCAGGTAAGAGATACTCTGCGGTCTTTTGTGTTGTTCCCATTCTGATTTACAGGTGGGGAGTCAATGGACAAGTCCAAGAAAACAACGAGGGCTGCGACAAAGCTGGCGGGGGAGGACCGCGGTGTTGCGGGCAGCCAGCAGCAGCCAGCGACACATGAATCACCCGTAATGGGAACAGCTGTGCCCGACTTTGCCTCCGCACCGGCCAGATCCACTCCGCGGCCGGGCGGTAAGGCAAAACAAAAAACCAACAAAGTCGTTGACTCAGATGAGTCCGACTTAGAGCAGCTGCAAGCGGCCAGCGACCGTGAGCGCTGGAGCCAGATGGAGCGGTGTGTGGAGCAGTTGCTCCAACGTGACAGGCTCCGGGAGATGGAGTCTAGTCACTGTGGGCACTATGTTAAGCCCACAGCTGCACCTCTTGTAGGGCTGCACAGTGCATCTCCCTTGTCAGAGGGGAGTACTGGGAGTCAGTTCTGGGCTGATCCTGAAGAGGGGTTTGCAGAAGAGAAATCAAGTGTGCAAGGGGTGCAGGAACGTGAAAATCTACTGAACATGGTGTCCAACTTCATACAGCCAGACCAGATTGGCCAAAACCTGGAACAAAAACTAGCTGCCAGTATAGATTATATGTCCTTTAACCAGCTACAGGAACAGGCTGTAATGGACACCATGGCAAGGCACTTGGCACCGGGTAACTGCATATCTCTGAATGTTCCTGTTGTAAATAATTGCATATGGAAACATATCGGAGCAGGAGTTAGAGGCATGGATGTCAAACTCCAAAAGGTACTAAAGCTCCTAACAGCGGGAATAACAGCTTTCGCCCGCACAGTAGATGAGAAGGACATGTCGCAGGACCAACAGGATGCACTGGCACTGCTTTGCACCACACAATATGAAATAAACAGCATCAGGAAGAGTGCCATCCGACCTGCTCTAAACCCGAAATCCGCAGGTCTGTGCAAACCTGGAAACGTAAAACCACCAATTTTACTCTTTGGAGGTAACCTATCGAAGCAAGTCAAGGAGCTCGATGAGGAGGCAAAAACCCTGGGGCTCATAAAAGCAACTTCATCAAAAACCTACTACGGCCATAAACAGCACCCTTACGCACCCACCAGTAGACAAGACAAACTGGTGAAAGCTCAAAGGTCCGGTACACCGAACATGAGTCTTTTTTAGGCCATGGCCCAGGCCGGCCTTTTTGGAAGATACGCAAACCTCCAACACCAACCCAACCACAAACCCAGACACCGGCGCCTCAACATCAACGAAGGATCTACAAAAGAAGTAAACCTGCCACTGGTAACTATGGAGGTAGGTGGGTCTGGTTCCCTACAAATTGCAGGGAGCATGGAGGTTGGGGGGAGATTACACTTCTTTCTGGATGCATGGAGTATGTTAACTACCGACACTTATATTTTAAGCAGTACCCAGGGATATGCCATAGAATTTATACACAAATACAGCCCTCCAGTTCAGCATGTACCGAACCGAATGTTCGTACTTTCAGGTAAAGAAAAATCAGAAGCGCATGCTGAACTGGAGCGGCTTTACGCAAAAGGGGTAATTGAAAAATCCCAACACGAATCACTAGAATTCGTGTCCAATATCTTTACCAAAAACAAAAAAGATGGTGGTTGTCGCATCATCATAGATTTGACCAAATTGAATACATTTGTACTGGTAAGTTCTCGTTTAATCTTACTATTTTGCATATTGTCTGAGTCAATGTGCCTGTGATACTGTTGTAAGCAAGATTTCCATTGTACCTACACCACACCATACTTGTGCACGTGATAATAAACCACTTGTCTTAGAAGCATAGAAACATAGAAAATAGGTGCAGGAGGAGGCCATTCGGCCCTTCGAGCGAGCACGCCATTCATTGTGATCATGGCTGATTGTCCCCTATCAATAACCCGTGCCTGCCTTCTCTCCATATCCCTTGACTCCACTAGCCCCTAGTGCTCTATCTAACTCTCTCTTAACTCCATCCAGTGATTTGGCCTCCACTGCCCTCTGTGGCAGGGAATTCCATAAATTCACAACTCTCTGGGTGAAAACGTTTTTTCTCACCTCAGTCTTAAATGACCTCCCCTTTATTCTAAGACTGTGGCCCCTGGCTCTGGATTCGCCCAAAATTGGGAAAAATTCTCCTACATCTAGCTTGACCAGTCCTTTTATAATTTTATATGTTTCTATAAGATTCCCCCTCCATCCTTCTAGACTCCAGCCTAGTCTTTTCAATCTTTCCTCATATGACAGTCCCGCCATCCGAGGGATCAATCTCGTGAGCCTATGCTGCACTGCCTCAATCACAAGTATGTCCTTCCTCAAATTAGAAGACAAAAACTGTACACAATACTCCAGATGTGGTCTCACCAGAGCCCTATACAACTGCAGAAGAACCTCTTTACTTCTATACCGAAATCCTCTTGTTATGGCCAAAATTCCATTAGCTTTCTTCACTGCCTGCTGTACCAGGACGCAAACTTTCTGTGACCGGTGTACAAGGACACCCAGGTCTCGCTGTACCTCCCCCTTAGCTAACCTAACCCCATTGAGATAATAATCTGTCCCCTTGTTTTTGCCTCCAAACCTCACATTTATCTATATTACACTGCATCTGCCACGCATCTGCCCACTCACTCAACCTGTCCAGGTCACCTTGCAACCTCTTAACATCCTCTTCATAGTTCACACTGCCACCCAGCTTTGTGTCATCCGCAAACCTGCTAGTGTTGCTCCTAATTCCCTCTTCCAAATCATTAATATATATGGTAAACAGTTGCGGCCCCAACAGTTTTGGTCTCCTAATCTGAAGAAAGACATTCTTGCCATAGAGGAAGTGCAGAGAAGGTTCACCAGACTGATGTCAGGACTTTCTTATGAAGAAAGACTGGATAGACTCGGCTTGTACTCGCTAGAAGGGGTTGGACAGGCTAGATGCAGGAAGATTGTTCCCGATGTTGGGGAAGTCCAGAATAAGGGGTCACAGTTTAAGGATAAGGGGGAAGTGTTTTAGGACCGAGATACGGGAAAAAAAATTCACACAGAGTGGTGAATCTGTGGAATTCTCTGCCACAGAAAGTAGTTGAGGCCAGTTCATTGGCTATATTTAAGAGGGAGTTAGATGTGGCCCTTGTGGCAAATGGTATCAGGGGGTATGGAGAGAAGGCAGGTACAGGATACTGAGTTGGATGATCAGCCATGATCATATTGAATGGCGGTGCAGGCTCGAAGGGCCGAATGGCCTACTCCTGCACCTATTTTCTATGTTTCTATGTTTCTAACACCGAGCCTTGCGGCACTCCACTCGCCACTGCCTGCCATTCTGTAAATGACCCGTTCACTCCTACTCTTTGCTTCCGGTCTGCCAACCAATTTTCTATCCATGTCAACACCCTACCCCCAATACCATGTGCTCTAATTTTAGTCATCAGTCTCCCGTGCGGGACCTTATCAAAGGCTTTCTGAAAGTCTAGATACACTACATCCACTGGCACCCCTTCATCCATTTTACTTGTCACATCCTCAATAAATTCCAGAAGATTAGTCAAGCCTGATTTCCCTTTCATAAATCCATGTTGACTTGGGCTAATCCTTTCACTGCTATCCAAATGCCCCATTATTACCTCTTTAATAATTGACTCCAGCATCTTTCCCACCACCAAAGTCAGACTAACTGGTCTGTAATTCCCCGTTGTCTCTCTCGCTCCTTTCTTGAAAAGTGGGATAACATTAGCTATCCTCCAATCCACAGGAACTGATCCTGAATCTATTGAACATTGGAAAATGATCACCAATGCGTCCACTATTTCTAGAGCCACCTCCCTGAGGACCCTGGGATGCAGACCATCAGGCCCAGGGGATTTATCATCCTTCAGTCCCATTAGCCTACCCAATACTATTTCTCATCTAATGAAACTGTCTTTCAGTTCCTCTACCCCCTTAGATCCTCTGTCCTTCTGTCCTATGAAAGTTTCCCAATCTTCTGGCTTACGGCTACTCTTTGCTGTGTTATACATCTTTTCTTTTAGTTTTATTCTATCCTTAACTTCTCTTGTCAGCCACAGTTGCCTCCTACTCCGCTTAGAATCTTTCTTCCTTTTTGGAAGGAAATTATCCTGCGTCTTCCGGATTATGCCCAGGAATTCCTGTCATTGCTATTCCACCGTCATTCCTGCTAGAATCCCTTTGCAGTCTACTTCGGCCAGCTCCCCTCTCATGCCTTCATAGTCCCCTTTGTTCAACTGCATCACGGCCACTTCCGATTTAACGTTCTCCTTCTCAAATTGCAGATTAAAACTAATCATATTATGTCTTGATGTTATGTATATTTTTACAATTTTTTATATTGCAAAATAAATACTGAACATCAACTTAAATTAAACTGAGTTTAAAACACTAGGACCATAATTACCTGGCCTTTAATGTTTTATTGGATGGATGTTTATTTTTGTTTATTCAACGGATATGGGCTTCATAGGCTGAGCCAGTTTTTAATTGCCCATCCTAATTCCCCTTGGGAAAGTGGTGGTGAGCTGCCTTCTTGAACTGCTGTAATCCTGAGGTGTGGGTATACCCACAATGTTGCGAGGAGGCATTCCAGGATTGTGACCCCATGATGGTGAAGGAACTGTGATCTATTTCCAGGTCAGGATGTAATGTGGCTTAGAGGGCAACTTCAAGATGGTGGTGTTCCCATTATTTTGCTGCCCCTTTCAGTCTAGCCAGTAGAGGTTGTCGATATGGAAGATGCTGCCTAAGGAGTCTTCAAGAGTTTAGTTTTGTTTCAAGATACAGCACAGAAACAGGATCATCAGTCCACCGAGTCTATGCTGACCATCGATCACCCATTCACACTAGTTCTAGGTTGTCCCATTTTCTCATCAACTCCCTACACACGAGGGACAATTTACAGAGGACAATTTCCTACAAACCTGCACGTCTTTGGGATGTGAGAGCAAACTGGAGCACCCGGAGAAAACCCAGGTGGTCGCAGAGAGAACGATCAAACTCCACATAGACAGCACCCGAGGTCAGGATGGAATCCGGATCTGTGGAGTGCGAGTTGCTGAGGTGCTTATTGTCAATGGTAGAAAGTACTGCTGTGCATTGGCGGTGGTGAGGGAATGATTGTGGATGGCCATGTCCAGTAGGTCCTTTGTGACGGTTGTTGAAGCTGAACGTATCCAGGACAGAGAGAATGCACTTAATCACACTCCAGGCTTGAGCCCTTCGGTGGAGGTCAGGGTTTGAGGAATTAGGAGATGAGTGTCAGTAGCCAAATTCACCATGTTCAAGGGGTTTGCAAGGATCAGGGTCTTGGGAAAGAAGTGGAACCAGAAACCGTGGCGGCAGCTACAGATAGAGGATCTGTAAGAAAGGAGCGAGAGAGAAAACGGGGAATTACAGACCAGTTAGCCTGACTTCGGTGGTGGGAAAGATGCTGGAGTCTATTATTAAAGAGGTAATAATGGGGCATTTGGATAGCAGTAAAAGGATTAGTTCAAGTCAACATGGATTTATGAAGGGGAAATCATGCTTGACTAATCTTCTGGAATTTTTTGAGGATGTGACAAGTAAAATGGATGAAGGGGTGCCAGTGGATGTAGTGTATCTAGACTTTCAGAAAGCCTTTGATATGGTCCCGCACGGGAGACTGGTGACTAAAATTAGAGCACATGGTATTGGGGGTACGGTGTTGACATGGATAAAAATTGGTTGGCAGACCGGAAGCAAAGAGTAGGAGTGAACGGATCCTTTTCAGAATGGCAGGCAGTGGCGTGTGGAGTGCCGCAAGGCTCGGTGTTGGGGCAGCAACTGTTTACCATATATATTAATGATTTGGAAGAGGGAATTAGGAGCAATACTAGCAAGTTTGCAGATGACACAAAGCTGGGTGGCAGTGTGAACTGTGAAGAGGATGTTAGGAGGTTGCAGGGTGACCTGGACAGGTTGAGTGAGTGGGCAGATGCGTGGCAGATGCAGTATAATATAGATAAATGTGAGGTTATCCACTATGGTGGCAAAAACAAGGGGGCAGATTATTATCTCAATGGGGTTAGGTTAGGTAAGGGGGAGGTACAGCGAGACCTGGGTGTCCTTGTACACCGGTCACTGAAAGTTGGCTTACAGGTACAGCAGGCAGTGAAGAAAGCTAATGGAATGTTGGCCTTCATAACAAGAGGATTTCAGTATAGGAGTAAAGAGGTTCTTCTGCAGTTGTATAAGGCTCTAGTGAGACCACATCTGGAGTATTGTGTACAGTTTTGATCTCCTAATTTGAGGAAGGACATCCTTGTGATTGAGGCAGTGTAGCGTAGGTTCACGAGATTGATCCCTGGGATGGCGGGACTGTCATATGAGGAAAGATTGAAAAGACTATGCTTGTATTCACTGGTGTTTAGAAGGATGAGGGGTTATCTTATAGAAACATATAAAAATTATAGAAGGACTGGAAAAGCTAGATGCAGGAAAAATGTTCCCAATGTTGGGTGAGTCCAGAACCAGGGGCCCCAGTCTTAGAATAAAGGGGAGGTCATTTAAGACTGAGGTGAGAAAAAACTTTATCACGCAGAGAGTTGTGAATTTATGGAATTCCCTGCCACAGAGGACAGTGGAGGACAAGTCACTGGATGGATTTCCAGTTAAATAGAGAGAGTTAGATAGAGCTCTAAGGGCTAGTGGAGTCAAGGGATATGGGGAGAAGGCAGGCACGGGTTATTGACAGGGGACGATCAGCCATGATCACAATGAATGGCAGTGCTGGCTCGAAGGGCTGAATGGCCTCCTCCTGCACCTATTTTCTATGTTTCTTTGTTTCCATCTGTGGCTCCAATTCCTCAGCCCCATGCATATTTGGAACATGAATATTCCTCGGGCTGCAGTAACTATACCCAAGTTGCTTCCATACACTTCCTTATATCTTATCTTATTACACAGGACTAGCTCATATCGCAAAATCTCAAAGAATCACATTCTTCTCTGATTATAACTGCGATAATCAAGCAAAAAAACTTATCCCAAAATTACCTGAAACTGTGTCCATCTCTCCTCAAACGTTGATCGATCTACGAAATATTTGTAGGTTTTCTACTTTTTTTTTCAGATTTTCAGACCTGCAGCCTTTTGTTTGTATTTACTGCAGAGTCTCACGGCTGCTGAATTTAGAAGGCAGCTTTGATATATCATCAGAAATATACCTGTAACTTTAATATTATCTAGATACAGGCCAACCCATGTCAGGCCAGCTTTATTGTTCATGAACATTGGACAATCCCGTGATTGTTTACTGTGTCAGAGTGAGTATCTGTGTTGTCCGTGGAGACTGAACTTACTCCATCAGGGTTTGTCAATCCTGTTCCACTAGTGCATTAAAATTAACTCCACTAACTTGAGTGAGTAATTGCTGTTGCTGAGCTGTGTGACAATGTTTAAATATCTTTCTCGGGTGGAGACTGGTGGGAGGCAGAGTTTAATTCTCGTTGGGAAGCAGATACTAGAAGCTGGTTGAAGCCTATTTAGTTCGGTTTAGTTTAGTTTAGAGATACATTTAGAGATAGTTTAGAGAAACAGGGCCAACTGCTGATCCCAACACACTAACACTATCCTACACACATTAGGGACAGTTTAGATTTTTTTTTACCAAAGACAATTAACCTTTTTGTACGTTTTTGGAATGTGGGAACATAGGCTTAAGAACTTCACAGATATATCTTAAATTTACTCATATCAATAAGTATATTTTAAAAAGGAGATGTTTTTCCATCAGCAGCTCAAACCAAACTACTTGGACAGTTTAATTTAGTTTAGTTTAGAGATACAGCATGGAAATAGGCCCTTTGGCCCACCAAGTCTGTGCTGACCAGCGATCCCCGTACATTAATACTATCCTACATACACTCGGGACAATTTACAATTATACCATGCCAATTAACCTGTAGGACTTTAGAGTGTGAGGGGAAACCATGGCTCCTGGAGAAAACCAACGCAGTCACGGGGAGAACGTGCAAACTCCGTATAGACAAGTACCCATAGTCAGGATCGAACCCGGGTCTCTGGTGCTGGAAGGCAGCAACTCTAACTCTAACACTACACCACTATACTGCCCATTGCAATGCAGATGTTAGAAACAAATATTTTAGTATGAACATTCAAATTCCAGTTTCCCTGGTAACATAGAAAATAGTAAGATTAAACGAGAACTTACCAGTTTGAAGTTTGATCGGTATTTTATGAGGAGTAACGTTGAGGGAATACGTGAAGAATCCCGCCAGGACGCATGCGTGTCATTCTTCAAAGCAGCGGTGTGAAATCACAGATAACTGTAATGACTAAACATAGTAAGATTAGAGAAGAGATACCAGTTGAGTATATGATCAAGGGTGGGAGCGGAGGGCACGTATTCCCTCAACGTTACTCCTCATAAAATAACGATTAAACTTCAAACTGGTAAGTTCTTGTTTAATCTTACTATTTTACTTCGGAGTCACGTGAGTGACTACGTGAAGATTTTAAAGCTCTGTGATTTCATGCCGTAGAAACGAGTCCATGCATCACATCTGCCTTGATTATGGGGAGAATAGTGTTAACATCATTAGACATCAATACGACATTGAAAAAACAACGATAAATTTATTCACACCAAATTATAGCCCCTATTTAGTAGGGGGCGCTGCTCTGGCAGCAGCCATGTCATGCAGCTCGTCAGTTTTTCAACCTTTTTTTATTTTTTTAGTATGTTTTAAAGTCTGTATTTAATGTTTCTTTGTGTGTTTTGTGTGGGGGGGTGGTGTGGGGGGGTGAGGGGGAAACCGCTTCGGTCGCCTCCTCCACGGAGAGGCGAGTTTTTCCAGGTTGCCTCCCCCATGGCCTAACATCAAGGATCGACGTGGCCTTTCCCGGAGACGCGCCCGGGGCTTCAGCGGCGTGCGCAGCGTGGACTCTCGGCGTGGAGCGGGCGACCCTCGCTGGGGCTCGCTGGAGGGGAGCGCTCCGTTTCGCTGGCCCGGGGCAGCCGACAGCCTGAAGTCGCAGCCTGAAGCCGCGGTCTGCAGAGCTCCAGCTGGTGCGGCGTCTACAGCCCGGGATCTCACGTTGGGGACCCGGGGGAAGAAGAAGCCATCACTGCCGGCCCGCGGCCGACTTCTACCGCGGGTCCGGCATGGACTTACCATCACCCCTGGAGGGGAGCTTCGACCGCCGGCCCTGCGGTCTACGGTGCTTCTGGCTGCGGCGGGGACTTTAAATCTTGACCGCCGGCCTGCGGCCTACAACAACTTAAAGCCGCGGTCTCCGGTGAGGAAGAGCCGATCCTGGACTGACTCTGGACTCTGGTCATGTACACGGGGGGGGGAAATGGAGGAGGACCGGCCAAATTTTGTGCCTTCCACCACAGTGATGAATGCTGTGGTGGATGTTTGTGTTACAGTTTTATTGTGGTTGTGTGTTCTTTATTATTGTATCGCTGCAGACAACCCAAATTTCCACCAGCCTGGCTGTGTGGCAATAAATTATATCTATATCTATCTATATCTATTTATGGGGTAAAATTATATTACAGAACTTAAAATTGTTTCTGCAAATGTTCCAGGTTCAATTACTGGTTTGTTATAAAATCGTTGGAAAGTTTTCTCCGTTGACCATCCTGCTGTCTTGAGGATTTGGTCCATAGGAACATCCAACTTCATAGCTGCCGATGTAGCTGTAGCCCTGGTGGAGTGAGATTTAAAAATGTTAGTGTCTACTCCGGCCTTTATTAGGACCTGTTTTAGCCATCTTGAGATGTTCTGGACTGTCACTTTTTTGTGTGGCTGTTTGTAGCTGATTAAAAGTGCCATTTCTTTGCCTCTGATGATCTTAGTATAACCATATAACCATATAACAATTACAGCACGGAAACAGGCCATCTCGACCCTTCTAGTCCGTGTCGAACACGTATACTCCCCTAGTCCCATATACCTGCGCTCAGACCATAACCCTCCATTCCTTTCCCGTCCATATAACTATCCAATTTATTTTTAAATGATAAAAACAAACCTGCCTCCACCACCTTCACTGGAAGCTCATTCCACACAGCCACCACTCTCTGAGTAAAGAAGTTCCCCCTCATGTTACCCCTAAACTTCTGTCCCTTAATTCTCAAGTCATGTCCCCTTGTTTGAAACTTCCCTACTCTCAGTGGGAAAAGCTTATCCACGTCAACTCTGTCTATCCCTCTCATCATTTTAAAGACCTCTATCAAGTCCCCCCTTAACCTTCTGTGCTCCAAAGAATAAAGCCCTAACTTGTTCAACCTTTCTCTGTAACTTAGTTGCTGAAACCCAGGCAACATTCTAGTAAATCTCCTCTGTACTATCTTTATTTTGTTGACATCCTTCCTATAATTAGGCGACCAAAATTGTACCCCATACTCCAGAATTGGCCTCACCAATGCCTTGTACAATTTTAACATTACATTCCAACTTCTATACTCAATGCTCTGATTTATAAAGGCCAGCACACCAAAAGCTTTCTTTACCACCCTATCTACATGAGATTCCACTTTCAGGGAACTGTGCACAGTTATTCCCAGATCCCTCTGTTCACCTGCATTCTTCAATTCCCTACCATTTACCATGTACGTCCTATTTTGATTTGTCCTGCCAAGATGTAGCACCTCACACTTATCAGCATTAAACTCCATCTGCCATCTTTCAGTCCACTCTTCCAACTGGCATAAATCTCTCTGTAGACTTTGAAAATCTACTTCATTATCCACAACCCCACCAATCTTAATATCATCTGCATACTTACTAATCCAATTTACCACACCATCATCCAGATCATTGATGTACATGACAAACAACAGTGGACCCAACACAGATCCCTGTGGCACCCCACTAGTCACTGGCCTCCAACCTGACAAACAACCATCCACCATTACTCTCTGGCATCTCCCATTCAGCCACTGTTGAATCCATCTTGCTACTCCACCATTAATACCCAACCATTGAACCTTCTTAACCAACCTTCCATGAGGAACCTTGTCAAAGGCCTTACTGAAGTCCATATATACAACATCCACTGCTTTACCCTCATCAATTTCCCGAGTAACCTCTTCAAAAAATTCAAGAAGATTAGTCAAACATGACCTTCGAGGCACAAATCCATGTTGAATGTTCCTAATCAGACCCTGTTTATCCAGATGCTTATATATATTATCTCTAAGTATCCTTTCCATTAATTTGCCCACCACTGACGTCAAACTAACAGGTCTATAATTGCTAGGTTTACTCTTAGACCCCTTTTTAAACAATGGAACAACATGCGCAGTACGCCAATCCTCCGGCACTATTCCCGTTTCTAATGACATTTGAAATATTTCTGTCATAGCCCCTGCTATTTCTACACTAACTTCCCTCAATGTCCTAGGGAATATCCTGTCCGGACCTGGAGACTTATCCACTTTTATATTTCTCAAAAGTGTCAGTACTTCCTCTTCTTTGAATCTCATAGTTTCCATAGCTACTCTACTTGTTTCCCTTACCTCACATAATTCAATATCCTTCTCCTTGGTGAATACCGAAGAAAATAAATTGTTCAATATCTCCCCCATCTCTTTTGGCTCTGCAGATAGCTGTCCACTCTGACTCTCTAATGGACCAATTTTATCCCTCGTTATCCTTTTGCTATTAATATAGCTGTAGAAACCCTTTGGGTTTACTTTCACCTTACTTGCCAAAGCAACCTCATATCTTCTTTTAGCTTTTCTAATTTCTTTCTTAAGATTCTTTTTACATTCTTTATACTCCTCAAGCACCTCATTTACTCCATGCTGCCTATAATTATTGTAGATCTCCCTCTTTTTCCGAACCAAGTGTCCAATTTCCCTTGAAAACCATGGCTCTTTCCGATTTTTACTATTTCCTTTCAACCGAACAGGGACATAAAGATTCTGTACTCTTAAAATTTCACCTTTAAATGTCCTCCATTTCTCTTCCATCTTTCCCATAAAACAAAATGTCCCAATTTACTCCTTTTAAATCCTTTCGCATCTCCTCAAAGTTAGCCTTTCTCCAATCAAAAATCTCAACCCTAGGTCCAGTTCTGACCCTCTCCATAATTATATTGAAACTAATGGTATTGTGATCACTGGTCCCGAACTGTTCCCCAACGCATACCTCTGCCACCTGACCCGTCTCATTTCCTAACAGGAGGTACAGCACCGCCCCTTCTCTAGTAGGTACTTCTATGTATTGCTGCAAAAAACTATCCTGCACACATTTTACAAACTCCAACCCATCCAGCCCATTTACAGAATGTGTTTCCCAGTCTATGTGTGGAAAATTGAAATCTCCCACAATCACTACCTTGTGCTTACTACTAATATCTGCAATCTCCTTACATATTTGCTCTTCCAATTCTCGCTCCCCATTTGGCGGTCTATAATACACCCCCATAAGTGTTGCTACCCCTTTCCCATTTCTCAGTTCCACCCAAATAGCCTCCCTAGACGAGCCCTCTAATCTATCCTGCCAAAGCACTGCTGTAATATCTTCCCTGATAAGCAATGCAACACCTCCACCTCTTGCCCCTCCAATTCCATCACACCTGAAGCAACGAAATCCTGGAATATTTAGTTTCCAATCACAGCCCTCCTGCAACCATGTTTCACTGATCGCCACAACATCATACTTCCAGGTGTCAATCCAGGCTCTAAGTTCATCCACCTTTCTTACAATGCTCCTAGCATTAAAATATACACATTTAAGAAACCCACCCTCTCTTATTCTCTGTTTATTGTCTTTTTCTTCTCTCTCCCCTACATTTTGGGTCAGAATGCTACCATTCTCTGCCTCCTGCCTCACACACTGACTGCTAGCTTTCCCAATTTGAGTCCCTCCCCCCAACCATACTAGTTTAAAGTCTCCCCAGTAGCCTTTGCAAATCTCCCCGCCATGATATTGGTCCCCCTCGAGTTCAAGTGCAACCCGTCCTTTCTGTACAGGTCGCACCTTCCCCAAAAGAGGTCCCAATGATCCAGAAACTTGAATCCATACCCACTGCACCAGTCCCTCATCCACTCATTTATCCTCCACCTCGCTCCATTCCTACTCTCACTGTCGCGTGGCACAGGCAGTAATCCTGAGATTGTTACCTTTGCAGTCCTTCTCCTTAACTCTCTACCTAACTCCCTAAATTCTTCTTTCAGGACCTCTTCTCTTTTTTTACCTATGTCGTTGGTACCTATATGTACCACAACCTCAGGCTCCTCTCCCTCCCATTTCAGGATTTCTTGGACCCGTTCAGACACATCCCTGACCCTGGCACCAGGGAGGCAAACTACCATCCGGGTCTCCTGTCTGCGTCCACCGAATCGCCTATCCGACCCCCTGACTATAGAGTCCCCTATTGCAATTGCCCTCCTCTTCTTTTCCTTACCCTTCTGAGCAACAGGACCGGTCTTTGTGCCAGAGGCCCGGCCGCTGTCGCTGCCCCCAGGTAGGCTGTCTCCCCCACCCTTACTCAAGCATGAGTACTTATTTTCAAGGTGTACAGCCACCGGGGTACTCACCAGTCCCTGCCTCTGCCCGTTGCCCTTCCTAACTGTGACCCAGTTTTCTGTCTCCCATGGTCTTGGAGTGACCACCTCCCTGTAACTCCTATCTATAACCTCCTCGCTCTCCCTGAGCAGACAGAGGTCATCGAGTTGCTGTTCCAGGTTCCTAACATGGTCCCTTAGGAGCCCCATCTCGACGCACCTGGCGCAGATGTGGACGTCTGGAGGGCACTCAGACTCCATGACCTCCCACATCTGACATCCAGAACAGTAAACTGCCCTGGCCCTCATTCTCCCCCTTAACCGAATACAATAAAGCCTTACCCGGGATACAAGCCAATCAGCTGCTTCCTCTAGTCCTGTAACGGCTGCTTCCTCTAGTCCGTTCGACCAATCAGAGGCTTCCACCAGCCCCCTTAATTTGAAGTGTGATCTGCGAATGGAACGTTGCAGATTTTGCTAGTCCTCCCTCTGTAACGGCTCCCGGGCCTCTGTTGAGACAAGCCCCGCGATGGGTTTTTTAACTCACCACACGAAGGTCGCTCCTCCCTCTGTAACGGCTCCCGGGCCTCTGTTGAGACAAGCCCCGCGATGGGTTTTTTAACTCACCACACGAAGGTCGCTCCTCCCTCTGTAACAGCTCCCGGGCCTCTGTCCATATACTCCATATATAATAGTAAGTGTGTTACAATACAGAGACGATCATCTGTCGGGTAGGCCCTGAATTCTATTTTTAGGCCTGCTGACCCCTGTCTGTTCTGTTTGACTAATTCATTGATGTGAAAAGTTAAATTTCCAGATGAAATAGTCATGTTGTCCAGCCTTAGTTTGTGTAGCGACTGGACCCGTTGTGCCGTGACCAAGCCATCAGAATGACTGTTTTCATAGTCAGTTTCTGTAGGGACAGAGCTGTAGCTGGAGACCAGTTTCTTAACATGGTCAGTACAATGCTCACATCCCATATTTGGGAGTACCTGGTTCTTGGGGGATTAACATTAAAAATGCCCCTCATGAGTTTGGTTACCAGGGGGTGTGTCCCAACAGAATGCCGCTCTGTTCCTTGCCACAGGTATGTTGACAGAGCACTTCTGGCGCAGTTGATGGCACTATAACTGAGCCCCTCATCGTAATGGAGGCTTGCCAGGAATTCCAGAACAGACGGGATGTTCATAGATCTGTGGGTGATGTTATTGTTGTGACAGTACATTTCCCATTTCTTGATGTACACCAAGTACTGTTTTTTGGTGGACTGTCTGTGGCCCGCTGAAATAATATCCACTGTTCAGTCCGTCAGTCCCAGGTGTAGTAGAGGTGCTTTCAAACTCTACAAATTAATAGGTTTGTATAATTATGACATGGGTGACTTTCCCTTGTTACGGGATGAACCAGTAAATTAGGTCTATGATGGATGGTGATGCATGGTTCTAATACCATGTCGAGTATCACCGGGAACCATGGTTGAGTAGGCCAATCGGGTACTATCAAAATACCAGACGCAGAGTCTTGCTGTATTTTCCTTAATACCCGACTGATGAGGCAGAAAGGAGGGAATGCATAAATAAACAATTTCCCCCAATGCAGCGAAAATGCATCAGTTGCCGCTGCCCCAGGGTCTGGTTCCCATGAAACATAATTCGATAACTGGTGATTGAGCCTGGATGCGAATAGATCGATATCTGGTGTTCCATGCCGTGCTGTAATTTCAGCAAATACATTTTTATCCAACATCCATTCAGTGTTTTCATTGAATTTGCGTGACCTGGTGTCTGCCACTAAATTTAGTTTACCTGGTAAGTAGGTAGCTGATATCCAAATATCTCTCTGGATACACCATTGCCAAATTGTGTTGGCCAGATTGTCACATGATGTCGATTTGTTTCCACCCATATGGTTGATATATGCTACCACGGTGGTGTTGTCAATTTGTAGTCTAACATGCTGGTGATATAACCCAGAACAATATGACTTAAGGCCATGGAATGCACTTAACATTTCCAAGTAGTTTATGCCCAGTGTTTGTAATAATGATGCCTCCTGTGCATTCCATCTCCCTCCACAGCTGGAGATGGAATTGGTAGCACCCCAACCAAGTGCACTGACATCAGTTTGTAGTACCATAGACGGGTTGCTGATAATGATTGGATTGGAACAATGCCTAATGTTATCTTTCCACCATTTTAGTTCCATTATGGCCTCTGTTGGTAGCTTCATTGGTCTGTCAAAATGACCACCATTAATTTTGAGTGCTCGTATTTTAGCCCTCTGTAAATTTCGATAATGTAAAGGTCCGAATTGTGTGGCTAGAAACGCAGCCATTATTTTGCCAATTATTCTTGCTACCAGTCTGATGGATGGTTTAGTGATGTCAATGATTTTGCTGCAAGCCTCTTTTAAGGCTGTAACCTTTTCTTTCGGCAAAGTCACTGACATGTGAACTGAGTTAATGGTGAACCCCAGATAATCCATTGTGGTTGAAGGCGTTAATTTAGATTTAACTGGATGGATGATAAACCCCAGTTTTTCAAATAATTGTTTTGTGGCTGTTACCGCTTGTTTAGCCAATTCCAAAGTTTTGCCCACAATATGTATGTCATCTAGATATGCCATTACCATGTGCTTTTGTTTCCGCAGAAACGCTAGGGCTGGTTTCAAAATGTTAGTGAACAGCCTGAGGGCTGATTTTAGCCCATTAGGTAGTATCAGTATCAGTCAGTATCAGTATATCTTTATTGTCATTTTCCTGAGTACTCACATACCCAGAGGAAACAAAAAAACGTTGCTCAACCAGTGTCCATTCAGTGTGCAGTACAAATAACAACAAATAACTAGAAATAAAAAACATATATCATGAACAAATTAAATTAAACACTCTACTCTCTACTAAACATCAACAGGCGTTCCGATCGACAGCTGCTGCAGTGTGTCCAGGTTGATGGTTGGTGCGCGATACTTTGGTCGCCCTGTACCCTGCCCTGTTCTGCCAGAGCTGACCCATCCAGTTGAATTTTAAATAACATCTGTGGTCACCTCTTATGGGTACTGTATAGTAAGCATCTTTTAAATCGATGCTTGCCATGTAGTAACCTTTGGAAATCAATTGCTTAGCAGTAACAAAGGTTTCCATCTTGAAATGAATATATTGTACGAAAGTATTCAAATTAGTCAAATCTATGATGATGCGGCAACCACCATCTTTCTTGTTTTTGATAAAGATATTGGACACGAATTCCTGTGATTCGTGTTGGGTTTTCTCAATTACTCCTTTTTTATATAGCCGCTGTAGTTCAGCATGTGCTTTTGATTTTTCTTTGCATGTAAGCACGAACATTCGGTTCGGTACATGCTGAACTGGAGGGTTATGTTTTTGTATAAATTCTATGGTATAACCCTGGATACTGCTTAAAATATAAGTGTCGGTAGTTAACTTATTCCATGCATCCAGATAGAAGTGGAAAAATCAATTCGTAAGGAACCAGACCCACCTACCTCCATGGTTACCAGTGGTAGGTTTGTTACTTTTTCGGCATCCTCCGTGGACGTTGAGGCGCCGGTGTCTGGGTCTGTAGTTGGGTCGGTGTTGAGGGTTTGCGCATTTTCCAGGAAAGCCGGTCTGGGCCATGGCCTAAAAAAGACCGATGTTGAGTGTTCCTGGCCTTCGAGCTTCTACCAGTTTGTCTTGGCCGACTGGTGGGTGCATAGGGATGCTGTTTCTGGCCGAAGTAGTTTTTGGACGTTGCTTTAATGAGCCCCAGGGTTTTAGCCTCTTCGTCAAGTTCTTTTACCTGTTTGGATAAGTCACCTCCAAATAGTAATATTGGTGGTTTGGAGGTTCCAGGTTTGCACAGGCCTGCAAATTTGGGGTCTAAAGCCGGTTGGATGGCACTCTTCCTAATACTATTTAACTCGTATTGGGAGTTGCAAAATAAAGCCAGTGCATCCTGGTGATCTTGTGTCTTGTCTTGTTCGTTTAATGTGCGGGCGAAAGCCGTAATTCCCGCTGTTAGGACTTTCAGAACTTTTTGTAGTTTCAAGTCCCTGGCTCTGATTGATGCTCCGACATGTTTCCAAATACACTGGTTGACACTGGGAACATTTAGTGATTTGCAGTTCCCTGGTGGTAAGTGAATCTTTAATATTATTGTTTTACGGCACTATGACTGTTTATCCAGAAATATAATCTGATGTTAATGTATTGCATGAAGGTTGTCTGCACAGAAAAAGGAACTGATGAAATGCTGCATTAACCAAGTCAGGCAGAATCGTCAAAGGAGAATATTAGTTAGTTATATTCCTTTCTCAGTATCTTATAACAATTATCCTCCTGATATAATTTACAACCTGCGGCTTTAATAGACAATAGACAATAGGTGCAGGAGTAGGCCATTCGGCCCTTCGTGCCAGCCATTCAATGTGATCATGGCTGATCATCCCCAATCAGTACCCCGTTCCTGCCTTCTCCCCATATCCCCTGATTCCGCTATCTTTAAGAGCCCTATCTCTTTCTTAATGAAGATATAATGTTATATGGAGCAAGATTTCAGCAAAAATAAATAACATTTCATTTATATAACATAACATAAACGTTATATGCACAGTGGTCTAACTAATAGAGTCTCTACCTCACAGCGCCAGAGACCCGGGTTCGATCCTGACCTCGGGTGCTGTCTGTGTGGAGTTTGCACATACTTCCTGTGAACTCGTTAGGTTCACCTGGGTGCTTCAGTTACCTCCCACCTCTCAAAGATGTGCGGGTTTATAGTTTGATTGACCTCTTTAAATTGCCTCCAGTGTGAAGGGAGTGGACGCAAAAGTGAGATAATATAGAACTCGTGTGAATGGATAATTGATGGTCAGCATGGATCCAATGGGCCGAAGGATGTGTTTCCTTGCTGTATTGCTAAACTAAACTAAACTAAAGCTCTCAAAGCATTTTACAACCAATAGTTTATTTTAAATGTATTCATTATTTTAATAATGTGGCCAAAATGCTCACAGCAAGTTACCACTACTAGCAAGGTGATAATCATAAGTGATTCGGCCCATTAAGTCTACTTCTCCATTTAATGGCCGATTTATTTCTCCCTCCTAACCCCATTATCCTGCCTTCTCCCCATAACTTCTGACACCTGTACTAATCAAGAATCTAACGATCTCTACCTTAAATATATCCACTGGTTTGGCCTCCACAGCCTTCTGTGCAAAGAATTCCACAGATTCACCACCCTCTGAATAAAGAAATTCTACTTCATCTCCTTCCTAAAAGAATGTCCTTTAATTCTGAGGCTAAGACCTCTTGTCCAAGACTCTTCCACAAGTGGAAACATCCACTTCACACCCACTCCACCCAAGCCTTTCATTATTCTGTACATTTCAATGAGGTCCCCCCTCATTCTTCTGAACTCCAGCGAGTACAGGCCCAGGGCCGGTAAAACGCTCTGACTGATTATCCATAAATATAATATGATGTTAATCTATTACATGTCACGCTCTGATGCATAATGACCCAATGGTACGAATGCAATGAAGATTGGGTTTGGGCTGTGTCCATTGTACTGAGGATAACTCTCTGCTTTTCCTTAAAATGGTACCATGGCATTTCATACCCGTGACAAAAGTCATAGTCATGGTTTAATGACCAAACGTATAGAGAGAAGCTTCAAGAGGAGATGCAGGGCTCCAATACTCGGCTAAAATTTTAACACAGTGTTTTGTGTTCATTCTTTGGATGGGACTTGAACCAACAACCTTCCATCTCAGGGACATCATTAATAGCTGAGACACATAGAATAATGCCATGTGTCATAGAAACATAGAACATAGAAAATAGGTGCAGGAATAGGTCATTCGGCCCTTCAAGCCAGCAATACCATTCAATATGATCATGGCAGATCACCCAAAATCTGTACCCCTTTCCTGCTTTCTCCCCATATCCCTTGATTCTGTTAGCCCTAAGAGCTATATCTAATTCTCTCTTGAATAAATCCAGTGAATTGGCCTCCACTGCCTTCTGTGGCAGAGAATTCCACAAATTCACAACTTTCCTCATCTCAGTCCTAAATAGCCTACCACTTATTATCCACCCCTTGTCTTATGTTTTTGATGCACCATCTAGTCCTCAGCCCCACTGTGAGTGGCAGTGCCACACACACTCTATGGACGTTAATCGATAAGGTGCTAAATGGAAGCTGAAAAGGAAAAAGTTGAAGATGAGAATTGGCTTGGAGCTGGGCTACAGATTCAAGTTCACAAGTGGAACAACTAGCCTGGGCCAGTCCTCACTAGAAACTACTGTACATTCTCTTGATAACCCCGGTTAAGTTCTCAGTCTAAACCAAATTGTTTGCAATCTTGATATCCTGCATTACTCTGATCAAAGCAAGTAACTGACATTTTATCACACTGTTAAGATCCATGGAGTTTATTTGTCCATTTTTGTCCTTCTTGGCTTTATGTCTTCTAATCTTTTTTTGTGTAAATTTCCATCTGTTTCATGCAAATGAACTTCTTTTGCCTTCATTTCTTTGGCTTCCCGTTCCTTATATATTACATTCAATGCATTCACACTCATAAAATCATGAGAGGAATAGATCAAGTAGATACACAGAGTCCCTTGCCCAGAGTAGGTGAATCGAGAAAATAAGTCATAGGTTTAGGGTGAAGGGGAAAACATTGAACAGGAATCTGAGGGGTAACTCTTTCACACAAAGGCTGGTGGGTGTATGGAACAAGCTGCCAGAGGACGTGTTGAGGCAGGAACTATCGCAACATTTAAGAAACAATTAGGCAGGTACATGGATAGAACAGGTTTGAAGGGATATGGGGCAAATGCAGGCAGGTGGGACTAGTGTAGTTGCGACATGTTGGCTGTTGTGGGCAAGTTGGGCTGAAGGGCATGTTTCCATGCTGTATCACTCGATGACTCGATGAATATATCTATATGCTTTGCCCCACTGCTTTCTTCTCCAAGTCTAAAAGCCCTTCCCTCCTGTCCCTTGACATTGACTCTTGTTACATCTCCTGTAACCCAGGGCCATGAACTGCCTTGATCCAACTTTTTGAGTTTCCAACTTTTCCGAATGTTTTATCATTTGAAAAATCCTCACAATTCATCTCTCCTTCTAAACTCTGAGTCGTTTGGTATCAATTTTTCCTATTTTGATTATTTGTTAATACTTTATAACATTCTGTACTTTAAAAATACTACTCAGATGCAAGGTGTCCTTGATTTACTTTAACCAATTGATGTTCCGCCATACATACCGAGATTGATAACAATAATTAGCCTGTTCGCCAGGTTACTCCATAAAGGGCACAGCTACTAGGAAAGAACATGGTGAATATTAGGTGTTCAAGAAGGAACTGCAGATGCTGGAAGATCGAAGGTACACAAAAATGCTGGAGAAACTCAGCGGGTGCAGCAGCATCTATGGAGCGATGGAAATAGGCGACGTTTCGGGCCGAAACTGATGTCTGAAGAAGGGTTTCGGCCCGACACGTCGCCTATTTCCTTCGCTCCATAGATGCTGCTGCTCCCGCTGAGTTTCTCCAGCATTTTTGTGTACCTATGGTGAATATTAGAACTGGTTGCACGTCACAATGTACCAATTGTGTTCAGAAAGGAAGAACATTGAGAGAACAAAGGGCCAACTGACAGTTCCTGTCATTAACCTTCAATGCAAAGAATAATCAGTATTCACTTTTGAAAGAGAGAACTACTGTCTATTTGTTTGGCTTAAGCTTGTGAGATTCAAAAATCACAAATGCTCTTGAGACAAATTCAGACAAAGAAGTGTTTTTATTAATTTCATATTCTGCAGAATAGGTGCCTCTCCACTGATGTCCCCTAGAGGCACACCGAGGATCGGGATGTCTTTTATCTTTATACATTTCTTTTCATTATTATCACATTCTCATCTCTCCCCATTGAGCTTCTTCCAATCATAACATAAAGCCCAGATTCCCACGAGAACGTCGTGGAACGCCCACCCAACATCAAAGGCACCTCCCCTATCATGCATCGCATGTGCATTTAAATTAGGCATCTTGTCATAGTGGGTGTGAGTACATTTTCATGGCATCTCATCAAGCAAGTGCAGTACAGAGTAGCTCATGCCCCTTCCCCCAGTTCCCGTTATGTTCTTGTGTGACTGTGGTTATCTTCTGACTCTCATCCTTAAAATGTCACCATCTGTACTTGCTGCTATTATCTAGAATTTCTCTCTGTTCTTTATATTGTTACTTTCTATTCTACCAGCAGTCTGGTTTCTGCTGACACCTTATTTCTTTCTAAGTTATATTTCTATCCCTAGTCTAAATCAACCATGTCTGTTAACTCTTTTCTCACAAGCTCATGAACTTGTTCTTCCTGCATTAAACCACCATGCAGGAGCAGTAGTAGATAACTGCTCCCCTTGAACCTGCTTCACCATTCAGTCTTCATCCTGGCTAATCCATTATCATAGCACCAAATTCCTGCCCTCTCCCAATGCTTCTTGATAACTTTTTATATCTAGTAGTCTTTCAACTTCCTTTTGGAATACGCTTGGTCACTTTACCTCCACATCTCTCCATAGAATGGCGTTCCATAGGTTCACCACTAGCTCAGTCAAAAATCTGCTTCTCATCTCAATCATCATTGTCATATCCCATTTACTAATTTCACTCAGACCATGAAAGTATGTCAAAGTACAACTATTTAAGTAACACGAGTTATATCAAGGCATTTTAAACAATTTATATAATAGGCTTAATCTATGGGCACCACCATTTTGAATCAATGGTTCAATGGTTCAGTGATAATCCTACTGTACATTAGGCACACTAAGTATAAGAGTATAAGATACTAGACCACATTAAGTCAGTACACAAAAGTCACCGTATTCTAGGCGCCACCCTGCACCCTTCATGTCCAAAATTTATTATGGCCAAGTCTTAAAACAAGCCATAAAGGCCAGTTGTCCTGGTGGTGGCCCTAGGTTGGAGCTGCAGTCGACCCAGAACATGTCTGAGCATTTTACAAGGATGCGGAAGGTGAGACTCCAGCCCGCTCACTGGCATCGCTCTTTTCTTCCGGCCGCCACTGCCGCCATCTTGAAGTGCTGCAGGGAATTGCATAGAATCACCACGTTGATTACCCTCCCCTCCTCATCCTCCCACTTTGCAGCGGACACTGTTTTGCTGATATGCTGTGGGAGTTTCATAGTGTTAATCAGTGCCAGCTGTAAAACATGCCTGGACAGGCTTGTTGATCAATGCCTCGGACTGTGCTTGTTCTATTTGTTTCTAAACAATTTAACCTCCGTGCCTTTTCCCGAATCCCACAGTGAAGGAGCAGCAAAACAGTCTACAAAAACAAAGTGCAAAGTAAAAGCAGAGAATGTGAGAAATGGGGTCTGTGGCTCACATAGAATTCATGGGCGATATCTTGGGATCAAGTGTCACCCATTCCTTCTCTCCAGAGGTTGCCTGTCCCACTGAGTTACTCCAGTATGTTGTATCCATCTTCGGTTTAAACCTGCATCTGCAGTTCCTTCCTACACTGACCTTTATAAGACTTCATTCTGTGGGTTCTGAGGTGGCTAGTGGGGTCAGTGTGGAAATGAGAGACCCTTCTACAGGAGATGCCTGCAGAACAGCAGAGTGGTGGTTTGTGAGAAGGTGTCCTATATCTATTACATACACAGGGCTTCTATGAGTGCCCATGCATGGCCTTGATGATCTTCTCCACATTGAATGATCATGGGTCAGAGATTCCCAGGATGAAAGACATTCCTCCTCAACTCCCTTCTCTCATTTGTTCATGCACTAAACAAATTAACATTCACTCATAAAAAACTATACTGAAACGCGACAGTGGTAGAAAACTAAGGTCACCATTAGAACCGATTTATCCTTAAATTGTCAAAATATGGATTAAATCAAACATTACCTGAATATTACAGCAGCAAGCTATCTGCCTTGTCAAATGTCATTGCTGACTAAATTGCGGAAGTCTTTTAAGGCACACACAGCAAAGGTTATCAGAAATTGAGTGACTTGCTGCATTTTCAGAAATACAATTATTTTCTAAAGTAAACTGTGCCTTTCAATTTGAGGTGAAATGGAAGATGGCTGAGAAAACCAATCCTATACACGAGGAAGAGAAGACAAACATAGAAACATAGAAACATAGAAAATAGGTGCAGGACTAGGCCATTCGGCCCTTCGAGCCTGCTCCGCCATTCAATATGATCATGGCTGATCATTCAACTCAGTATCCTGTACCTGCCCTCTCTCCATACCCCCTGATCCCTTTAGCCACAAGGGCCACATCTAACTCCCTCTTAAATATAGCCAATGAACTGGCCTCAACTACCTTCTGTGGCAGGGAGTTCCACAGATTCACCACTCTGTGTGATAAATGTTTTTCTCACCTCGGTCCTGAAGGATTTCCTCTTTATCATTAAACTGTGACCCCTTGTCCTGGACTTCCCCCAACATCAGGAACAATCTTCCTGCATCTAGCCTGTCCAACCCCTTAAGAATTTAGTAAGTATCTATAAGATCCCCCCTCAATCTTCTAAGTTCTAGCGAGTACAAGCCGAGTCTACCCAGTCTTTCTTCATATGAAAGTCCTGACATCCCAGGAATCAGTCTGGTGAACCTTCTCTGTACTCCCTCTATGGCAAGAATGTCTTTCCTCAGATTTGGAGACCAAAACTGTACGCAATACTCCAGGTGTGGTCTCACCAAGGCCTTGTACAACTGCAGTAGAATCTCCCTGCTCCTATACTCAAATCCTTTTGCTATGAATGCCAACATACCATTCGCTTTCTTCACTGCCTGCTGCAAAAGAGAAAACAGCAGTGAACAATCCAAAGGCAACAACACATCTGCAACAAACATTGTTGATTGATTGATAGATACTTTATTGTCACATGTACTTGGTGCGGTGAGACTCTTTGTTTACATATAGTACAAGTATGCAATGTAAAGGGCACAGGCAAAGTTACTAATGTATTTAATATAGTCCCTCTTCCTTCTCCCCCTCCCGACCCTCTTTGTTCTCAGAGTCCCCCCACGCCAGCCCCTGTGTGATCCCAGCAGCGCATCCTCCACTGACCACTGGGACTCATTCAGGCCTGTCCTTGGCCAACTGCTGGCACTCACGAAGGAGACAGCTCTCTAAAGGCCCTCCGCTCTCACCAACGGCCCTACTAGCTTCAACATCCCTCTGCCTTGCCAACATCCCTCTCTCTTGCTGACAGCCCTGCTCACTCACTGACGTCTCTCCTCACTCTGCCAATGGCCGGGCCCGATCCTGGTCCTGGTCAGCTCCGCACGGGCAGCTGGGCCTGGTCCAGCACGGATGAACAGTGCTCATCAGGTGCTCCCTTCAACTAACATTGTTAGTTAACCTGCAATCATTACCCAGCTTTGTATACCATGAGATGAGGTTTCCAAATATGAACCCTAATATAAGATGACAGGATGTGCATTAATTGCACAGATATTTACAAACATACTTCTATGTTCCCCTTTATTATATCACTTGTCACTCTTTAATAGTGTGGCTTCCCATGGTACTTAGTTATTTTTATAATTTCAGTGACCATCAGCTGATAGCTAGAACCAGTTCCTGACACTTCAATACTGACCTATCTATGATACTGCATGCTTGATTCCACCATTTCAACAACTTATTCTAACACAACAGTTCTACAGTTATACTGATAATAAGTTTTGGATCTCAGTATTGACTCCCCCCCAGTGTAATTCACAAATAACCTTTGCACCACAACATTGGCTTCAATGTTACAAGGTGATTTTGAGGCGTATTTTATTGCAAGTGGCTTGGGATTAAGTTATTTTATCCAGTTATCAGCAAGGACCCACATTCAGAGATGGCTGTGCGCAATTAACTCAGGCCTGGCCTGTATTGATCCAGCCAGTCCTGGTGCACGCTTGTCCTCATGCTTTTACTGAACTTGGTCCTAATACAAATATAATTAGATCTGTTATAACGTTAGTGGCTGTAAATCCTCAGTCTGTCTAGCCCACTTTAGACTTTAGAGATACAGCATGGAACTTCGGCCCACTGAGCCCATGCCGACCAGAGATAGCCCCATACACTAGCACTATCCAATGCGCTAGGGGCAATTTACATTTTTTTCACGAATGCAATCAACCTATAAAGCAGTACGTCTTTGGAGTGTGGGAGGAAACCGGTGCACTGGAGAAAAGCCACGAGGTCACAGGTAGAATGAACACACTCCGTACAGACAGCACCCGTAGGCAGGACCGAACCTGGGTCTCTAGTGCTGTAAGGCAGCAACACTAGCGCTGAGCCACTGTGCAGCCCTAGTACGCCTGTACAACAAGAGACTTCCCACGAATGCTAAAGAAAAAAAAAACATTCATCCACCATCTGCAAGAGCACACCAGTTCACACCAGTTGTACCACTTCTCACATCTCAGGAGCCACGACTCAGAAAAGACAGATCAAATTTGTCATTGTCTTTAATATGCCAGTTAGCCTTTAGTTCATTGAGGAAAAAGCTGCCTGAAGATCCACAACAAAAATCTGATGCAAAAAATCCTGATCTACAGGGCAGCAATAATCCCTGTTCTCTGCTTTTGAGATCTGGTCTCTCTCTGTGCCTCAAGGCACTGAAAAGACACCAATACCATGTCTGCAAAGTCATCCAAATTCACTGGAAGGATAAGCAAAGTCATGTCAGGTCCCTCCCAGGCAAACAACCCCAGCACTGAGGCCTTAATCACACCCAGTTGCAGGGCCGGCCCTGCCCAGTTGGCTACTTTGAGGAAGCTACACCATTCACACGTTCAACACCAGATGCCTAAAATAACCGATCTATTCCACGCTGCATGAAAGAAAAAGATTTATAGGTGGATAAGGAAAAAATTCAAATAGTTCCTGAAAATCACCTTGAATCCTGCGAATTACTGACATCTGAGTCCGCAACACCGACCCAGTACTGCCGCCAGGACGATATCCTTTATGGCCAAAAGATTCTCCATTTTAACCATTTTGGACTTTGGAATCAACCAAAATGACATAGAAGGGTAAGATGTGTAACCTCTGATCTCTCGTTTTCACACCTTACCCTTCCATATCTCTATGTCTCCCTCTCACCTGACTGAGTCTGAAGAAGGGTCTCGACCCGAAACGTCACCCACTCATTCTCTCCAGAGATGCTGCCTGTCCTGCTGAGTTACTCCAGCATTTTGTGTCTATCTTCGGTGTAAACCAGCATCTGCAGTTCCTTCCTACACATTAAGGTGCCAGTACCTACAATAAATAAACCTATGTGTCATGTGTCCGGAAGATGAGATAATGACCTTTAACTTTTTAGAAGGGCCCCTACGTTAGTTATACTGGCACGCACCATCACAATAAAACAATGGAAATACTTCATGCATTATTTACAACACAGATACAGACCAAGTGATTACAATGATCCATGGTATTATTTGCTATTATATTTCATATATTCTTGTTTTGCAGGAAGAGGCTCCAGCTCATTGCACCTTGGCTGGTTCTCATAGTAATCTCATCTTCCACTTACGCTCGATAAGTGAAGAATTTTTTTCATTCAGACACTGCTTGTTTCTGAAGTGTTCTATCCCTGCTGGTTATAGTTATCTAGTATATCAGAATGATTGATACTTGAACTCAGAGAATGTAATCATTCTTTTTGATCTTATTGAATTATGGAGAATGTTCGATGGGACAAATGTCCTACTTCTGTTTCCATATCTTGTTTCTACTTTGGGGCTTGAGTGAAGCAAATTTAACACAAATTAGATATACTATCCATTGTCATTCGCAATGAGGGAGTGGGGGAAATTGGATGGCTCCCTCAATGAGCCAGCACAAGCACGATGGACTGAATGGCTCCATTCTGTGCTGCAAGCTTCCACACTTCAGTAGCATGGTTGAACTCCAGGTGTATGCAAGTTATTTGAGCTCTCAGTGACCACTCAAAATCAGGACAGGAGGCCATGGGTGAGAGGGAAAGGGCGGAATTGCTGATGTTGTGACCCAAAAATGTTCTGGG